>NC_067495.1:26796912-26859412 GCF_947179515.1 Apodemus sylvaticus
TTAAAAAAATTAAAAAGTTACATTAAATAAAATAAATACCCTATCAGAAATAATGGAACACGAAATACTATATTCATGTGCTCACTTATAGATGTGGGCATTGATTTTTTTATTGAATATCATCTTCATTTACATTGCTAGTGGTAAAACCTTTCCCGATTCCCCCCCCCCAAAGACCCCCAACCCCTCCTCCCTCCCCCTGGCTCCACGTATATGCCCCTCCACCCGACATACTTCCACCTCCCTGCCTCGGTTTCCCTTTGTTGGGGCATCTATTGAACCTTTACCTGACCAAGGACCATTCCTCCCACTGATGCCCAACAAGGCATTCCTCTGCCACATTTTTGGCTGGAACCATGTGTACCCCTTGGTTGATGGTTCAGTCCCTGGGAGTCTTGGGGCCTCTGGGTGGCCCAAGTCATTGTTCTTCCCATGGGGCTGTAAACCCCTTCAGCTCCTCTGGACCACCCTCCAGATCCTCCATTGGGGACCCCACGCCCAGTCCAATAGTTGGTTGCTAGCTTCGGGCATTGATTTGTAAAGTCTAGTTTGTTGACCTCTGAAACTGCATACACTCATTAAACTATTCCTAGTCAAGATTTTGAACATTCATTCATCCCCAGTTTCTCTGCACCTTTCCAGTTAACGTTGCCCAGTCATATACTGTTTGCTGAACATCATGTGGGTAGAATTGCATCTGTTCTTTTCTCTTTCATACATTGTATCTGTGAGATTAATACACATGATTGTTCAATTTTTATTCCTGAGCAGTGTTTCATACAAGGATTAACCTCACAATTTGTTTACATACTTTCTTATTCAAGGACATTCTGGTTATTTTATTCAGTAGCTATTAATAAATACAGTCATCATGAACTTTAATCTACAAGGGTTCCTATGAAAAATTCTTTCATGTACTTTGCTAAGTGCCTAGCAATGCTAAGTAATTCAAAGAGAGTTCGATGAACTTTTCCTTAATTTAAAGATTAAACATGCATTTGGCCTTATTATGTACTAATATATGACATTTACTTTTTTCTGATAATTCTAAAACCTAATAGGTCTTAAACTTAATTTATTATCCTCAAGTCCTTTTAGTGTTGCTACAAATTTTTGTTCCATACATAATAATGTCATGACAATTATCTTGGAGAGAATTCATCATTTATACTCACAGACGATAGTTTTCATGTGGTCATTTCTTCTTACAAGTCCATGTTCCACTCAGCATCTTTCCAAACTTCCCTGAATAACATCTAATACTTTTAGAACAGGTCTGCTGAAAAAGAATCCTCTTAATCTTTGTCTGAAAAACCTTCACTTCTGATGTATGTTTCTAGACAGGGGCTTTTAAAAATACATTTATTAATGTATTTGTTTTGGGCGTAAGCAATGGCAGTTGCTGGGAAGTCAGAGGAAGACTTGAAGGAGTCAGTTCTCTTCTGTCATGTGTGTCCCAAGGATCGCCCTTTAATCATGGTGTTGTCTCTAGTCCCCCTAGATTAATGTTTTAAAATAAGTTTAAAGATAGACTTCTGTTGCTTTCTGGGAAAAAAAGTTTCAAATGCTTTTGAAAAAACTATCAGTTGTAAATTATATTATTTGTCCCCTGAAGGTTCTGTGTTTTCTTTAGCCACTTTTATGGTTTTTTAAATAACTTTAGCTTTGTTTAATCTCCTCTTCTAAAGGTTCTCTGAACTCTGAGGGGAGGGGTTTGATGGAGATATTCCATCATACCACACCATTTAGAATATTTAGAGCTCTCTCTTTCTCTCTCTCTCTCTCTCTCTCTCTCTCTCTCACTCACTCACTCACTCTGTGTATGTGTGCATGTGTGGTGTGTGTGTGTTCTCATCTGCTGAAGCTTCTCTGATGATGGCTGAATAAGGCACTGAGCTATGAATATAACAGAATATCATTAAGAATCATTTTATCACTATTATTTTTTAAAAGACTAGTAGTATTCTGTTACAGCCCAGGTCTCTGGGCTATTTGGTCTTAGGTTCTTGGTTATCCAAGCAGTGTCAGATATGGGTTCCATCTTGAGGAGTGGGCCGTAAGTAAAATCTCTTCATAAAAAAATCAGGTGTCAATAGTTAGGCAGATTTATGTCTGGGTATTCAATTCCATTCCATTGATCAGGATCTCGGTTTTTTATGCCAGTAACACTTGGATTTTATATAGCTTTGTAGTACAACCTGAAATTAGGGATAGTGGGACCTCCTACAGTTAGTTCTTTTATTGCTCAGTATTGTTTGTGGCTACCCTGGGGCTTTTGCTTTTCCACATGAAGCTGAGAGTTGTCCTTTAAAGATAAGTGAAGAACCATGTTGGAATTTTGATGGGGATTACACTGAATCTGTAGTTTGGTTTTGGTAGGATGGCCACTTTTACTATGTTAAGCTTACTTATCCATGAGTATGGGAGATCTTTCCATATTCTTATATCTTTAGTTTCTTTCTTCCAATACAAGTCTTCCACTTAATTGGTGGGGTGACTTGAATGAAAATGGCCACCTATAGGCTCATGAGAGTGGCTTTATTATGAGGTGTGGCCTTGTTGCAGAAGGCAGGGCTTTGTTGGAGGAAATATGTCACTGGGCTTTGCGGTATCAGATGTTCAATCCAGGCCCAGTGTCACTCATTCTTCCTACCTTCTGCATATCCACATGTGAAACTCTTGGCTACCTCCACAGTTCCATGTCTGCGGACATGCTGCCATGCTTTCTGCCATGATGATAATGGACTAAAACTCTGGACTACAAGCCAGCCTCAATGAAATGTTTTCCCTTATAAGAGTTACTATGGCCATGGTGTCTCTTCACAGTAATAGAAACCCTAACTAAGACACTTGGCTATAGTTACCCTTAAAAGCTATACTATTTGAGACTATTGTAGAGGGTGTTTTGTTTCTCCGATTTCTTACTTAAATATATCATTTGTATATTAGAAGGGCTACTGATTTTTCTGAGTGATTTTTGTTGTCAGCTACTTTGCTGAACATGTTTGCCAGCTTTAGGAGTTCCCTGGTAGAATTTTTGGGGTCACTTATAGTTACTATCATGTGATTGCAAGTAAAGATACTTCGATTTCTTCCTTTCCAGTGTGTAAAGGAAACACTACTACAGCTGAAACCACATAATGACCTTCATACACTGATAGTAGAAGATTTTAGTACCCTTCTCTCACCAATAGACAGGACATCCAGACAAAAACTAAACAGAGAAATGCTGGAGCTAACAGACATTACATACCAAATGGACCTAGAAGATATGGACAGAACATTTTACCCAAACACAAAAGAATATAGCTTCTTCTCTGCACCTCATGGGACTTTCTCCAAAATTGACTGCATACTTGAACACAAAGCAAATATCAATAGATTTTTTTAAAAATGGAAAGTACTCCTTACATCCTATGGATTAAAATCTACATGGATTAAAAGCTGTATATAAACAACAAAGTCAATAAAGCTTACAAACTCATGGAAAATTGAACAACTCTCTACTGAACGAAAAAGGAGTCAAGACAGAAATTGAGCAAAAATTTAGACTTTCTAGAATTGAATGTCAATGAATATACAACAGACCCAAACTTATGAGACACAATGAAAGTAGTGCTAAGAGGAAAGTTGATAGCACTGAGTTCCTACATAAAAGAACAGGAGAAATCTCATTCTAGTAACTAAAGAGCATGCTGGAAAGCTCTAGAACATCGTCATCAACAACAAATAACAGCAAGAACAATAACAAAGACATCCAAATGGAGGAGCTGTCAAGAAACAAATCAGAGTTGAAATCAATAAAATAGAAACAAAGAGAACAACATAAGGAACCAATGAAACAAAGAGTTTATTCTTTGGGGAAAAAACAATAAGATGACAACCCCTTATCCAAATTAACTAAAAGCAGAGCAGACAAATTAAAAAATCAAAAAAGAAAGGGGTAGACATAAGAACAGACACTGAAGAAATCCAAGGAATATAAAGATCTGCATTCTAACAAATAGGAAAAACTAAAAGAAATCAATAATTTTCTTGATATATACCACTTACCAAATTTAAATCAAGACCAGATAAACAATGTAAACCCTAGTGAAATAGAAGCAGACATTAAAAATCTCCTACCCCAAAAAGCCCAGCACCAAATGGCATTAGTGCATAATTCTATCCACTTTCAAAAAATAATTAACTCCAATATTTCTTAAATTATTCCACAAAATAGAAACAAGAAATATTACTCAATTCATTTTATGAGGCCACAGTTACCCTGATATCCTAAACACCATGTTAACACCCAATAAAGAAAGAAGATTACAAGTCAAATTCCCTATGAATGCTGATGCAAAAATAATCAATAAATTACTTGCAAACCAAATCAAAGAACTCCTAAAAAGGATCACCCATCATAATCAAGTTGGCTTCATCCCAGTGATTCATAGATGGTTCAACACTGGTAAGCTGATAAATGTAATCCACCATATAGACAAACTGCAAGACAAAATTCACATGTTCATCTCATTAGATGCAGAAAAGACCTCATAATAAAAGTCTTGAAGATATTAGGGATACAGGAGACATACACAAACATAATAAAGGCAGTTTACAGCAAGCCCATAGCCAACATCAACTTACATGGAGAAAAATTCTAAGCAATTTCACTGAACCTTAGCCAGAGAAATAAGAAAACTGAAGGAGATCAAGGGGGCCATGACCTTCAAATTCTCCAGCTGAGGTAACAAGCCTGGACCTGAACACTTGGTTTTCTCTGATGCTGGAGGTAGATTCAAGGCTTTGGAATATTCTAGGAAAGAATTATAGCAATTTGGCTTTGTGCTGTGTCACCAATCACTCCTCCCATTTTTTACCTAAGTGAAATGTTGTTTTAACAAGTACCAAATTATCACATTAATCTACTGTTATTTATGAACTTTCTATTCTACTGTGGTATGTCTAAACGCATGATAGAACTAAACTTTGACTTACTGAAAATTTTCTCTGCATGGTTAATATCCAGTAGGGAGATGCTATAATTTATTGAGAGTTCCCAAGGTCTTTCTGGATTGCAGATTTTTACTCAAGGATTTTAGAATCAGCTTGACTTATTTCTTATAAACCCTATTAATAGTTCAGTATATTTTCAAGTAAACATAGTACTGAAATTAATGTCATCTGCTTTCCAATTTAGGACTATGGTATGTGCTATTGTTAAGATTTGGAATCCTTTGAAATGTGTTCTTCATTCAGCTCATAAACATTTCTTATTATGGGTACTTTTTGTTGCTACTGTAATTATGATATTTGCTTTCTTATATAGTCTCATTTTGAAGACAATAGACTGGATTGCGCTTTTCAATATATAAAAGTGAGATTGCTCTCCAGTATACAGCAACTGCCAAAGAAGCCTCTGAGATAAGCCAGAATTACTGTTTGAGCACAGAAGGAAGAAATATTGTTCTCCTTGAGTGCAAACCATTTAATGAAAAACCATGCTCACAAAATTAAATGGATTCATCAAGGGAGTTCAAAGTACGTTTCTTCCAAACTTCTTTATATCCTTTATCCAAATTATAAACTGAAGTCTTTTTTCTCTCCTCCATCCCCTTTCACTGACCATCTATTGTACCTCATAGCAACCATCAGAATTATATTTTGTATATGTATGTATATCTGCACATATGCGTGCAGGTGTATGTATGGGCATCAGACTTCAAACTATATAATCAAATCAAATTTTCAATAAAAAAAATACTTCAGGGCTAGGGATGAAGCTCTGTGGCAGAAGGTTTGCCTAACATGTATGACACCCTTTTGTACCTCTTAAAAATCATCATAGTATCTCAAAGGTATGACTTATATATTGAATCGCTTTATGATGTTCAAAATGCTCTAGTGTGAATTTCATTGTATGTGTTCAGTCTTTGTTTCTTGCTTGCTTGCTTTCAGATTTATTTATTATATATAAGTACACTGTAGTTGTCTTCAGACACACCGGAAGAGGACATCAGATCTCATTACAGATGCTTGTGAGCCACCATGTGGTTGCTGGGATTTGAACTCAGGACCTCTGGAAAGAGCAGTCAGTGCTCTTAACCACTGAGCCATCTCTCTAGCCCTGATTTTCCTTTGTTCTGGCATTATTCCTGAATCATGAGGTAAAACACCACCAGAATACCTTCAGTCTTTTTTTTTTATTCGATATAATTTATTTACATTTCAAATGATTTCCCCTTTTCTAGTCCCCCCACTCCCCGAAAGTCCCGTAAGCCCCCTTCTCTTCCCCTGTCCTCCCTCCCACCCCTTCCCACTTCCCCGTTCTGGTTTTGCCGAATACTGTTTCACTGAGTCTTTCCAGAACCAGGGGCCACTCCTCCTTTCTTCTTGTATCTCATTTGATGTGTGGATTATGTTTTGGGTATTCCAGTTTTCTAGGTTAATAACCACTTATTAGTGAGTGCATACCATGATTCACCTTTTGAGCCTGGGTTACCTCACTTAGTATGATGTTCTCTAGCTCCATCCATTTGCCTAAGAATTTCATGAATTCATTGTTTCTAATGGCTGAATAGTACTCCATTGTGTAGATATACCACATTTTTTGCATCCACTCTTCTGTTGAGGGATACCTTCAGTCTTATAACCACTTCCAACATGAACAGTCTTGGCTTTTATCAGATTCCCCAAAGATATCCTCTTTTTTTTTTTTTTTAATGAAGACTTCCTTTCTTAGATCGTGTTTATAGTGGTGGCCCTTTACAGTTGCCCTCTTAGAATACTAGGGACACTGGTTTAACTTCGTCTGGAGTACTGCTCTGTCTCATTATTTCTCCATTGAGAGTGTAAGCTTTTTAAAGAGCCAAGTCATCTTTCCATCCTTGGCCCCTAGACGTGAACAAAATATTCAATGAAAACAACAGGCAAAAACACAGGAGCGAATGGACAAATCTCTTTATCTCCCACTTCATGGCCCATTTGGTACCTTGAAAGAGGTAAAACGTTTTTTGATAGGAATATTATCTGGAAGTATTACAGGAGATGGCAACTATAAATAGAAAACAGATTTCTCCCTCTTTTCTTCTCAAATGATGAGTACTCAAACAAAACAAAGGCAAAAAGTTTCTACCCTAGACAGCTTACATTTTTTTTTAATTCTAGAATTCCAAGTCCTCTATTGTTATGTCTAAATAATGACAAATACTTCAGTTACTGGAAGACTTAGGTGAGTCTCAAAAAAAAAAAAAATTCCAGGCCCCTGGCAAGCTGGCACAGTATATACATAGCAGTGCATGTGGTCCTGGACCAGACCATGACTTTTAGCAGCTTGAGTGATCACTGCACCTTCTGCAGCCTGTACAGCATCAACAAGATCAGCAGCGCCCAGAACGGCACCTACAGTAAGCTGCTCTATGGCCTGCTGTATAATCGCTTACACATCAGCCTGGACCAGATCTACATCAACTATTAAGACATGAACACAGTCAATGTGGGCTGGAACTGTTCTAACTTTGCTTGAGTTTAAGAGACAAAACAAAGAAAAAATGCTTTAAAATCTGACAGCTGTTTAAGAAATCCCCAAATATGAACCAGCAATAGCAATACAAAAATTCGGGAAAGTGATAGTACTAACAAAGACAATGAGAGCAAATTGAAAACAGATGCATTATAGCTATTGCTGGAGGGAAGCAGTTAAGAGGGAAAAAAGCACTTGACTCTGAGAATATAGCCATTGCAAGATTTAAATATGGTCAACCTTTCCCCTCATATTTCAATCGTGTTAAGAAGGTTATAGTTTTAAAAAATGTGTTTTTCAAATTCTATATTTTAAAATTACTAAATGTAATTTGTCAATATAAAACTACCAGGTCATGACTGTTTTATTAATAAACTGACTATAAGCAGAAAAACATAGTATCAATAGAGCAAAGGTTATAGTTACTGGAGGCTTAAAATCTTGGCTCTGTTCCTTAGTGGCAATGTGACCTTGGGTATATTATTTCACCTGCGTGCGTGTCAGTTTTTCCATCAGTAAACATGTCTTAGTAGTACACACCTGAAAGTAGTACTGTAAAAGAAAACATTCTGTGACTGCATCCTACTCAGCACAGACCAAATGCTAGGCACTAACCAAACCACATGGGGCTGTTTAAAATCTTGTTAGAACAACTAAGGATTCCAAATTCATTTTTAAATTCTATTTTAATTAATTTAGATATACATTTGAGTAGCAACATGTGGCACTTTTGTTCAATAAATGGCATAAGTACTACCCAGCAATGCTCACCACACAAAAGTGATGTACAAGCATGGGTTAGTTTCTGTCAATCTTATTCCACCTAAAACTTAGGAATCATTTCTCCTGATATTTTTATTTTCCCACTAATTTTTCTGCTGCATGAGTTTCAGAGAACAATAGACAAGCCTGTCCAGCTAGCCTCATCTTCTTTGGGGTTGGGGGCTGCATACTTAACCTTTTTTTTTCACCCATGATGGATTCATTCAGATTCTAATACAACAATGATTTGTTTTGTTTTGTTTTTACTACTTTTATCCGAACTTTTAAAATATAACGCTATAGGATAATTTCCCTCTTTGGAGAAGTTATAAGATTTTATTATTGCACTTGACATAAATTACCCAACCATTCTAAACCTTAAAACATTTCATTAGACTTTCAAAAATCACACTAAAACTTACCTTGTTTTATAAGATGACTTATAAAATGGCTTCTTTTTAAGAAAAGGTTAGAGAGGGTTAACAGTTCACACAGCCCTGGAAAGGGTGCAAGCTCAAATTAATAACCCTATGCCTATGTCAATATAGCAATACCACTCTATTTTACCAGCAGTCCTAGGACATCAAATCACTTTTTCTTTTCCAGCAGAAAGACACACTGAACAATAAAAAATGATCAAGGTTTCTTCTCTTGTTACAGCCAGTTGAGAACCTAAGATTCTTATTGCTATAAAAAAAAGTACTGCAAGTCTGAACTCTTCAGACGTGTAAATAAGACAGAAAAAAATGTTAGGCAGATATAGTCCTTCCATTTATCATCCCATATTCTAGAACAGGAAATACTGAGATTCGACTAAAATGGCCTGGCACACAGCTATCCTCAATGAGGAAGATGTAAAGGAAACTGGCAGGCTGTGTGTAATAGAGGGGAAGCAGAGGTTATGAGGTGGTAGCACACATGTGTGCATGAAGTGATCTCGGCATTCAAGCTAAAGCAGGGATTATCATCCTAGGATATACAGCCAGTTTAGACCAAAAATAAGACCCTGTCTGAAAGGGGGGAGAAGGAAGGAGGTGGAAAGAGAGAGAGAGAGAGAGAGAGAGAGAGAGAACATTAAACATTTTTTTCAATTCAGCTATAACAGAGCCTTTCATTTTCGTCACAAGAAATAATTTTTTCTGAAGTAGCTGGCAGCGCAGTGAAAACTGCATTTGCTTTGACTTATAGTGTAAGAATGAAAATGTTATCTACTTTTAATCTCAACCAAAGGCTTAATTTCCTGTGATTATATTTTTCAGCTTTTAAAATTAGGACTAGCTCCCTTGAGCAGGATCTAGACAGAGTTCCTTCTTCCACAGAGGACCAAGTCTTTTCTCTCAATCTGATTAAGTCCAAGAGGGAGGGCGGTCTTGTGCCAGTTCCAGATCAGCCAAAGAAAGATCTTGCATTTGCTACCTTATTAAAGGTCAAGGCTAACCTCTGGAAACAGTGATGGAGTGTTATAGATAGCTCTAGTGCTGTTTGTATTTTAATGCTAATTCTGCTTCCATAAGAAGAGGCTGCCAGGGGAAGAGGAGAGAATCAAGTACTCAGGTGACTTCATGTGAACCTTCTAATGAATAAAGATTTCAAGGAACCAATCCCTGGGTGAATAGGTGGAACTTTTGGGTCCAGGAAAGGGATGGTGGAATTGGAGAGGAGAGTTGGCAGTTGGATGGGAGAAGAGCACAAAGGCCAAAATGTAGGTAGCAGAGGCCCCTGGTCCAGGTGGCAGATCTGTTGGGATCCACTACAGAGAATTTAATTTAGAATGGCTTACAAATTAGGATGCTTGTTGCTGTGCCCAAGGATTGTGTTGCCTTTTCATTCTAAAATAAGATTGTGTGGGGTTTTCCTTCATCCACCTTCTCAATTGAGTTCCAGAGAAAAGGTACGGTAACACACACAGGCTGGCCACAGGAATTTGGAATTTGGAAGTGTGGGGCTGGCATGGCAACAGCCTGCCATGGGAGCTTAGCAAGCTGGTTGGAGAGATTTTTGGAGCACTAATACAGAGGGTCTGCGGGGCTGAGAACAGGCTGCCCTGCCTGCCAATGCCTTGCCTGCAGTAGTGTGGGAGCTGTATTAATATTTCTTACTACAGTTGGCAATCCAACATGGGAAAGTAGAATCCACCAGAAATTTAAGATTCTTAGCCAATGAGTTCGAAATTTAGTTAGAAATTTGGAGGTTTGGTGAGCTGAGCAGAGTTGAGTCGTACGATGACTCAAGTGCAGGAACCCTGCAACAAAGAAAGAGGGCTCTGAGGTACCCTGCTGTGAAAAGAGACAAGATGGCTGCTCTGGGCCAGAGAACTCGAGAATGGAAGCTTCTTGGGGCCAATATTGATTGAATTGTGAATTTATAAAATTGGGATTGTTTGCTTTTAGGATAGATTTAGATACACATTTTGTCCAAATCACATGGGGAATTTTGCCCACAGTTTGGAACTAGAATAGGGAAAATGACTGATTCCAAGTAGAGAGTAGTGATAATTGCTGGTTATGAACAGGTATTAATTAATAGAAGTCTGTGGCTCCAGGCAGAGAGTACAACAGACAGATGTTCTAACAGGGATTAATAAAATAAATGTCTATGGCCCCAGGCAGAGAGCATAACAGATAGATGGTATATTAAAGTATGAAGAAAACTCATATTCTTTGAACATAGGCTCTATGAGAATTTTGGGTTAAAATCCCGGTTTGACTAGCTGCCTGCTTCTTATTAGCAGGCATTAATAGAACTGCAATTAAATTGTTTTTATAGTTAGGAGAGAATACAGATTTTCAAAATGAGTAGTATTAGGTGTTTTTTTTTTTTTTTTGGTTGTTTTATTATTCCTCTGGAAGAGAAGGCAGGATACAATCTTTCCTGATTGCCTACTGATTTGGGAGAAAGGTTTTGTTTTTGCATATTTAGAAAAGATGATTATTGTCTATACACCTTCCAGAGTTATATGGATCAAATATGAAAAAGGGAGCCCCCCCAAGGCCTAGATTCCAGAGAATCAAACAAAAAAGTTATTTTGATGATACTAAAATTTTGTTTTGAGATTTGCATATTGCAGACTACACAGCCTTGTAGCTGCTTCCTCAGATATGCTGAACTGATCTGCTTGAACTCCTGATCTCAGGGACTTTCAGCCAGATCCAGTCAGAATACAGACATCAGAGACTAAAACAATCGGTGTAGCCTTCTTAAGGCCAACCAACTCCCCCATTTCCCCCTTCCCCAACCCTTCAAAAATATCTCAGTGTCCATATTTAGCTGGAAGTAGTTCTGAAGGATCACAGCCTCAGTTCAGTTCAGCACCCTCCCTTGCTGGCGGGGGGGGGGGGGGGGGGGGAGGGGGGGGGAGGAACTTTCTTTTTGTTTTTTCTTTTTTTTTTTTTTTTTTTTTGTCTTTTTTTTTTATTTGATATAATTTATTTACATTTCAAATGATTTCCCCTTTTCTAGCCCCCCCCACTCCCCGAAAGTCCCGTAAGCCCCCTTCTCTTCCCCTGTCCTCCCTCCCACCCCTTCCCAGTTCCCCGTTCTGGTTTTGCCAAATACTGTTTCACTGAGTCTTCTTTTTGTTTTTTCTAAACAAAAAGAAAGTTCTGATACAAAAAAAGGAGGAGATGGGTAAACAAGAGGTAATTAATAGAGCACAGAATACTTATAACTCCTGACTGAACTTGTAAGGACAAATGCTAAACATGTTGATGCCAAGTGACAACCTTACTGACCATAACACTTCTTAGACTCTGTCTTAAGTCCATATTCTATGAGGATATAGGGGGTTAAAGGGGGTAAAGAACTCTCTAGCTGACCTCAGGGCCATGATGTTGTGCTATATACAGGTATAAATTCTTTCTCTTTTCTTTTTTCTTTTCTTCTCATCTTTTTTTCTTTCCTTTTCTTTCTTCTGGCTCCGAGTTTTTCTGCCCCGTTCTCTCTCATTTTTCTCTCATATAATACATTCTAACCACAGCCTCCCCTCTTCACTCCACGCAGCCCTTCCTCCCCTCAAAAAGGTTAAGTACTTTCATCCAGCAAAGCCATTGGCCAATATCCAAAGAGAACACTGTGGGTGTTTAGCTTGCCTTACTACCCTTATCAAAATTCAGTATCTACACAGGACCTACTTGCTGAATACAAGCAAGTAGGATACTGAAAAGAGATTCTAAAAAGTGAACAAATATGCCATTGGATTGTTGTTTCAATAGAACAGTACACCATCAGCATCTAAAATGTAAAAACACATATGGGTTATAAATTATGGCCCTTTCTTTAATACCATTAAAAGTTAGAGGGACTTTAAAAATACGACCAGACTATAAGCATTCAAAAAATATAGATCAAAGGAAAATAAGGCTTTCTGTGGTTGTTAAGGTAGTAACCATGTCAAATCATGGATATAGAAACCCTAAATGGTAAACAGAACAAGTCCTGTGAAGAACTCAATGAAGTACAAAGTTTGTGTTTTAGCATTCTTTCAACTTCCCCAACGGTCCTTAAATGCAAATATGTCATGTTCTTCAAATGGAGTTGCCTGAGGAAGGTAAAAAATGTCTACATTTGCAACCCCTGGGGAGGTAATATTTTTTCAAATAAAAATCAGAAAACATGGAAGAAAAAATGATTTCTCCATATGTATAGTACTGTACCAGAGGAAAGCAGAAGAGAAGGAGAGGAAGCAAAGGGGGACAAAAAAATTAAAGCTTTGCATAGGTTTCCAGCTTAGATGATTCATTTTTTTTTAAATTAGGGGGAACATCTGGACATGGAAGTTGATTATATATTTTTCTCAAGACTGGGGAAAAATACATGGACAATTCTAAATGGTATAAAGGGATGTTATCAAAACAATAAAATATTCCCTTGCATAATCAAAGCTTTTAAAGTACCTGCTGTTTTTAAAAAGTGATTACAACAGGGGTATCAGCTTAAGATGCTTATGTACCTCCTGCTAATTTGGTTTAACTTTTCTCCCTGAGTTAGTGACAATACTAATAACTATGCTTAATAGGTCTATGTGCAGAACTAATCACATGTCGTCAGGCCAGGTGACACAAGGCTGTAATTGCAGCTATTTGGGAGAGTAAGGCAGGAAAAGCATTAAGTGTCAATGCCTGCTAGGCTACACAATGAGTTCAAGATCAGCTTGAATATCTTAGTGAGACCTTGTTACAGGACAACTGGATACAATACAGAGATCAAGAGATCATGGGGAGTCCAGCCCAAAAAGATGCAACTTCAAAACCCCTAAGACTCTGGGTACATCACAGAAGACAGGCAACCAGGATGTCTGCTGGGAGGCTGTATCTCCCAGACATGATTGCCTAAACAAGACCAGAATAATGGTAATATCAACAGATACACTAATGCAGGAAGGGAAATCTCAAAGTGGCTCATCCTTAGACAAAGAACTTCAGGCAAGTAGCCACTCCCAGGATGAGTCCCCTAATTTGTTATATAATACCAAATAGTCAGACCAGCATTCTTCAACATGAAAACAACAAAAATAGACTCAGCAGGCTGTACCTATATCTTTGTTGCATATGGACAATATTAATTTTAAAAAGGCCATTAGTTTGAGAGGGCGATAGGGGTGGAAACATAGGAGGGGCAGGAAGGAGGGGACATGGGAGAGGGTGGAGGGAGGAAAAAGAAGGTGTAAATGATGTAATTGGATTTTAATTAAACTGTATTAAAAGTTTAAAGTAAAAGAACTGGGTATATATAACTGAGTGATAGAGCATTTGCTTAGCTGGTATGGGAATTGAGGCTTAATCCCTAATAGTGAAAAACAATCATATGTATGTACAAATATGCATATGAACATATTTACATGTACTTCAAGATTACTGATAAGCATACAGCTACCTGTGAATAAATATCACATTTTTTTGACTCTTTACTAAACCTAGACCCTGATTAAGATAACTTGGAATTTTTTTTCTCTAAAGAATTTGGGTAAACTGACAGTTGTCAAGAAAATAACCCATATTTTCAAAGCATTTACATGCCCAGCTCATTAGGTATTGAGAATTCTAAAGGAAGAGAGCAATTAGCACTCATGCATGAAACATAAAGTACAGTTTGCTACAATCGTTATCTCTTTCAACTAGGAAGGAAATCACCATCTTATTCAAGGATCATAGAACAAAAAGGACCAAGAAGATTCCTTTTGGCTTATACCTCGCCCCCTTTCCTTTCTTTTCCAGTCTTATTATTAAGAATTCTTTTTCAGGGTTAGAGGTATGGCTCATTGGGTAAAAGCACTAGGCACCAAGATGACAACCTGAGTCCAGGGACTGGGACCCACATGGTAAAAGAAGAGTGACTCACTGAAGTCCAATTGCATACCATGGCAATTGCATACAGGCACTAATGCACATACACACACACACACACACACATACACACACTAAATTTTCTTACAATTATTTTTACAAAGAGAAAGTGGGTGGAATTTTTCTCTTTCAAACGTCTGTTACTAGATCTTATATATCAGTTCTTTAATGAATTTTCACTTGAAATTTTCTGTCTCTATTGAGAACCATAGTCTTTAGTTAGAATTTAGTATTTCAGTTTTGGCCTATAGTTGGGATTTTAGAAGGCATCCAGAAGCATTTTTCAAATTTTTTTTTGCAAGTACAGTATGTGTGAGCACAGAGACATACTTAGTACACCTTCCATCCTGTTTGAGACGGGATCTCTTTTAGTTTGCCACTAATGTATCAAACTAGCTCAATGAATTTACGGGAATTCTCCTGCCTCTACTCTTCTTACAGTAGGAGTGGTTGAAGCACTATGCTATAGGTGCCAGCTTCTGCAGCCAGCTTCTGCAGGATCTCAGCTTCCGAACTGTCCCCAACCATACATGGCAAAAGCTTTTAACCCACTAAGCTCTCTGTCTAGCCTCACAACTTTACTTTAACAGAGTCACTTATGAGGGACACTTGGCCCTTTGAGAGAAATGTACATCTAAGAAAAATGTCCCGAGTTCTTTACATTCCTACAGAGCTATATAATATCAGAACAGCTGATTAATACAATATACCCAGGGCCTCACATGCTGGTCTCAATTGTCACTACATTTAATTTTCCAGAAGAGCTAGGTATTTAAAGAAATTGTGGCTTCTGGCAACCTTATTGAATTTTCTTCCATTTGAAACTTGTTTTGACTTGCTATATTTCACTAAGCAGCAAAATACACAAAGAGAATCAAGTGGCTTTTTTAATAAAATAAAATATTTTTTACTTAACTGGTACGTTTAAGAAAAGATTTCTCAACCTATAATATTCACATTTCAGTTCTTTGGATTGGTGGATTTAGTTATTTGCTGTGTGGGCTGTCCTTGCACAGCAGAAGGTATCAAAGGATCTTGGCTACAACAACCCCTCAGAGGTATATTGGGGATATTATGGGCATCTAGTAGGTAGAGGAGGCCAAAGATGCTGCTAAACCTCCAATTAAACACAAAGCAAAGCTTCACAACAGATATTCACCCAGTCCAAAGTCACTAACACAGACTGTTACCCCGCCTCAGTTTATTTGATTACATAAACATGCTGCCTAACAAATTCTAACACACAAAAGGAAAAGCCTCCCGATATAGACAAACATCCCTTGCTTTAGTAGAAGCAGAGGGAGGCAAAATGACAACACACAAACTGCTGCTCTATTAGAGAAATACCATATTGTGCCATCAGAACTCATAATTGAGCTGGGACAGTGGCACAGACCTGCAATTTTGGTACTCAAGAGGCTGAGACAGGAAGATTTCTTCAATTGTAAATAAGAGCAGTCTGGGCTCCATAATGAGTTCTAGGACAGCCTGGATCACAGAATGAAACCCTACAGCAAACACAAACGCACACACACCAAAGAAAAACTCCAGTAAAACAAAAACAAGACCCTAGGGATTATAATAAGCTTTAATCTTTATATCAACAAAAGATAACAAGTAAGGCAAATAATTATGAAATATTTTAAATCATGATTTATTTTTAAAGTGCAATTACAAATCAGCCAGTGTCTTTACAATGAGGTCTGATTTCATCTGAATCTCAGCCAATGCCAAGGTCATCTCTGCATAGCTACTGCCATTTACTGTCTTATTCAGGTGCTTTAGTATCCTTTCTCTCTGAACTTCACGCTTGTACTGACGGATTTTGGCCCTTCTCCCTGAAAAAGTTGTGGTCCAATTATCTGTTTTCCTTGTTCTACAATTTTGCATATACCCACCTCTAACATACTCAAAAGCAGAAGTAGAAACAGAGCAAAACGTAACCAGTTCTGCCTCCAAAGTGGATGACAAATGATCAACTAAGAAATCCTCATTTTCGAACTTCAGATACTTGAAGGAACATATTTCTGGGAGAACTTTGATGAGATGGTCGAGACACTGGAACAAAACTCCTTGGCTCCTGAAATGAAAAACAAGTGTGATGTGACATGACTGTGACAATACACAACAGTCATATGCAAAATCTTCTAGCAATCAATTAATATTTACTCATAAACACAAAGATCAATAGAATCAAAATGCATGCTTTCTTTGATAACATATTAGTTATATCAATGCACTGTCCTATGCCAATTAACTTAGTAGCAACCAGTCTACTGGCCTGATTATGTATCACTTGCTCAGTAACAACAACAGCGTAGTATTTACTGAATATTCACTATAGACAAGGGGTAAGTTCTAGAATAATTACTAGGTTCAAAAACAAAAACAAAACAAAACAAAAAACCAAAAGACTAAAACAGAGACATTAATTTTCTATACGTTCAAGAAATACCATGCCATAACTCTAACATGTCCCGGCACAGAATTTTATACAGAGATGTTGCTTACTTGTTTTCTGATTTTTTTTCAACACAGCATCTCTTTGTGTTTCCCTGGCTATCTAGAACTCACTCTTTTTTTTTTTTTTTTTTTTTTTTTGCAAATGACAAACACCTTTATTATTATGGGATCACAAAAGATAAAGTCAAAAATTGACAGCAATAGAGTTAGTGTTCTGTCTTTGCCAATTCCAGATCCATGGATTCAATCCATTACAGATCAAAGACATTTAAATGAGGCGTAAATTATGGTGAAGTACTTACACAACAATTTGGGTTTATCTGTAACAGGAAAGTACCTGTGTTGAACATGCATAGCTTGATTTTTTTCTTTTTTTTTTAATTTTTTTTATTCAATATAATTTATTTACATTTCAAATGATTTCCCCTTTTCTAGCCCCCCACTCCCCGAAAGTCCCGTAAGCCCCCTTCTCTTCCCCTGTCCTCCCACCCACCCCTTCCCACTTCCCCGTTCTGTTTTTGTCGAATACTGCTTCACTGAGTCTTTCCCGGCTAGCCTTAAACTTACAGAAGCCTGCCTTTATCTGCCTCCCAAGTACTGGAATAAAGACATACACCACCAGCACCTGGCTTTGAGAGATTTATTAGACCACTCAGACACACAAATTTCTCTGAACTGGTTTGAACTGGATGTGCATTACCTGCAATATATTGTTAAAATTCCTTCAAATGCCGTTCTCTGTTCCCAGGAGAAGAAAGCCCCACAATTTCGTAGCTTTCTATAAAGGTATATTTCTGTACATTCTTGAATTTTTTCACATTTCATGTGTTTTAGGAGCCATACTTTCATAAAATTTGGGGCATGGGCAGGTGACGTGACACAGAAGGAGTACTTGGGCAATACTCCAAGAAGTGAAAAAAGATCCTCCGTATGTTCTACAAGAAAAACACATCACAAGTTCTAGCCTTAAATTCTGTCTACTAGCAACTGTTTTTCAAAATCTTCTGATTCGATTAAGCATACAACAACAAAAATTACCCCTCAAATTACCTATTGATTGCTTCTTCGGGAATGCCAGTAGGTGGTTCTTACTAAAAAGATCTTGTAGATTAAAATCAAGGTTGCCACAGACAATATAATCATGCACAGTATTTTTAGGATGATCTCTGTCACTAATGTTTAGCAGCACAGTGCAACACAGTTTGTTGAATACTAAAAGTGGTGAAAGAGATGTTACGGCAGTGAGTATGTGTGTAGATTCTGCCTTAGATGACTGTCTGCAAATAGATCTTTCCTCTTCCTTGTTACCAGAGGTCAACTTCATCCTTTTGATCTCTGGTCCTGTTTCCTTTGATATCAAGTATGCTTCTGGAAGAGAACTCATACTCAAACTAATCATCTGACTTTGACACTTCATAAGATGAAAACTGGACCTGTTGCCTTGATCCATTATCAGTGATAATGTCATCTCTTTACATCTGTGGGGGGAAAAAGAACTTGGTTTATTATACATGTTCTTTTTTTTTTTTTTTTAAAAAATCAAATAGATGATTAAATGTTTACAAAACCAATAAAACAGTTACTCTCTCCTTCCCTTGGAAAAATCATTTTCAAGGCAAAATATTTAAAGTATTGCAAGTAAACCACAGAAATTTGGATAGGCCCAACCCCACACGGAAGAGGAGCTGGCCATAACAAACTAGGCTTGCTGTTTTGTTTTTTTGTTTTTAAAAATGGGGTGGAGATAATACGAAGTTGGGTAGGAAGGGAAGTGGAAGTTGATCTGGGGGGAGTTGAGGGAGGAGGGTTAATATGAAAATATATTGTATGAAATTATCAAGGAATAAATAAAATAATATTAAAATAAATGAGAAGAAACTAGTCATTTTTAAGTTCTAGTAATAATGTAGAATAAAATACCTTTAACATAAAATATGAAATTACTGCTGTCTTATATCCTCCCAAGTAATTGAAAATCCAACTTAAATATAGATTATTTCTTATCTTTCAGAAATTCTTCTCTGATGTAGGGTTATTTGGGCATATTCCAATTCTATCAACATTATCAAGGCATGGTGACACACCCCAAAGAGAGCATCTGCATGGCCTATTGAACTATACTAAAAATTATACAAAGAACTTTGAAGAAACAACTTATAATAATCAGACTGTTGATATTATGATTCTCTGAATATCATACACAGATTGTACAATGAAAAAAATAGCAATTTCGTTGGCATAGTGGAGAACTAAATTTTCAGCAAGGGGAGGCAGGGAGAAATGGAGTTACAAGATTGGTAGTGATAAAACTATGAATATGAAGGTTTTAGTCCTAAGAGGAAGTATAAGCATAGATTTCTGCTGGGCTTTATTATTAAGAATAAGACTCTACAGTCCGATGAATCAAAGATAGCTCTCATTTCTACACATAAAAAATATCCAGAAACAACAATCTACCTGGATCCCAACGAGCTCCATGTTATGTCCAGGCTTTCATTTCTAACCACAAATCACAATATTTGGGTACAACTATATAACTTCTAAGGAGCTTTTCTTTATAAGGTTATTCTGGCTGGTAAATCCCAAAGCATTTTTACATGCTTCCTGATGAAAGAAGGCACCATCTATGAAGTATACTCTTAGCATAAAATCAAATGTCACTCTAGATCTAACTTCTGATTTAGAAAAAAAATAAAGGAGACAGGGAAATATGTAAAGGGATACCATAGCATGAAATCAGCAAAGTCAGCCGTAGAACTTTACAGGGGGAAAGGCAGAGTTTCAAACCATATATTTCATGAAAAACAACATACATACTCAGGTTTGCAAAACGTATATATTAGAAAATAGATGTGCCTAAGTCACCACATGAAACAAAAAGCCCAAACCCTATATGGTCCATTGCCTCAAATGTCTTACACGTCAGTGAACAAGGAGGCATGGTAACACTTGGAACCCTCTAACTGCAATGGCTGGGACATGAGGATCATGAGTTTGAAGCCAGGCTGGGCAAAAAAGGGTTCTAGATCAACTTAGGCTACAGAGTGAGATCTTGTCTCAGGAATCCACAAAAAGACTCACTGAATCAAGATTAAGAGGAAGCCAATCACTAGGGAAGTTACTTGGACTCCATTCCTGTTAGGACAGTTGAATATACACACTAGCAGAGTCATTCCAACATTTCTTTCTCTGCGTGCACATTTGGGATTCCCCAATTTGGTGGAATCAGCAGATATTATTTTTCCTATCCATGATTTCTAGCTCAAAGGAGAAAAATCCTCTATTATCAGAGACTGTTACTTAACTAGAGACATAGCATGTGTGTATTGTAATGCCTTATAGAAACCACATTTCCAAAGCTCAGAATGAAAACAAATAGCTTATTTATATTTTTTTTTGTCCCAAGTATATGTTGAAATGAAACTTTGGGGAGAAGGGAGCCAATCAAATATTGAATTTAATTCCACTTCCTTTTTTTTTTTCAATTTTTAATAAGGCTATGAAAACAATTAAAATCACACGTGCCTTGTGCTGACTTTCTTTTTTCTTTTTCTTTTCTTTCTTTTTATTTATTCATTTTTTTTGAGCCAAGGTTTCTCTGTGTAGCCCTGGCTGTCCTGGAACTCACTCTGTAGACCAGGCTGACCTGGAACTCAGAAATTCTCCTGCCTCTGCCTCCCAAGTGCTGGGATTAAAGGCGCGCGCCACCACTGCCTAGCCCTTCTGCTGCCTTCTATTAGACAGTGTTGGTATGCAGCATTACTGTGTCATTATTACACTAAAATTTACTTACGGCTTCAAAGATGTGACTTTTGCACCAACAACTAAGTCATCATCCAGTACATGGCACCATGTCTGCTCTACAATATGTTCTGGCTCTGGAAAATTCTCTGGTAAGTTTTCCTCAGGGGTAGGGACACTGTTTTCATCGTCATCACAGAAAAGAACAAGACCGCCCTTAAAGGAAAATGTTAAAATAAATGACCACAAAAAAAAAAATAGACTGAATAACCCAAAATGTATATAAGGCAAATCAACTTTGCAGCCTTATGGCCTGATGAAGCATTCCAGCCCTAAGAACCATATCATTCCGAAGATAGCCATGACTACAGTCCAACACATTTGTAGATGTTTACCCCATATTGACACCAAAGAAGCACTTTAAAATAAATTCTAATAGGGCATAAGAATAAATAATGAAAATAAAATAACTTAAAAGTTATAGGTTACATATAACTTACTAAAATAAAGTTCAGGAAACAATTATATACTCAGGTCAAGAATCACGACCTGAGTGGAAGCAGACTTATCCAATATAGAGCCAGTGGGGACATAAAACTGGATTTTAATAAAGTTTGATAATATATACCACAAGTATGGTGAAAACAATCCAATCTGTGACTTGCACTGAGCTCACGATCTGAACTTCTGCAGTAATAAAACTGACTAAATTATCCTTTTGTGTGTAGTTTATAGAATTCTGCTGGAGTTTTATCATTACTCTCTGGACCATTCTCAAGTCATTTCCATAAACACAGGATTACAATTTGAATAGAATCCACAGACTTCGGAGAAATAACTGTATTACTTATTGAATCTATTACTTTGATGTCTAAATAGCATCTGTGCATCAATACATTAAACCCTTATAATAACCACAGTAGCCTTTGCCAGTTGTAGTATTCTTTACATTTTACAGATAAGACAAATGAGTTAGAGAGGTTAAGCAACCTGCTTGAAGTCACACAGCTACAAACTGGCAGAGCTGGCTTTGACCTGAAACAGACCAGTAAAATATTGGGCTCCTGAATCCAATGTTTTTCAATATTATGAACATTGCTCTGTCATCTTCTTTTAAATCCAATAAGTAATATTTTCTACTTTATTCTAATTTAAATAAAGTCTTTCACAAATCGTACATTGTTAATTGATTAAATGATAAAAAAAGTGAAATAACATGATTAACTTTACCTGTTCTATCTTTACCTCCTCATCACTTGGCATATAATCAACTTTCCCATAAACTGAGTTTAAAAGAGCCTTCCAAGAGTTTGCAATAAATTTATCCTTAAATGAGATATGCTGCTGGAATTTATTAAGAAAAATAAAAGAATTCTGCAAAACAAAAAGGAAAAAAGTCACCGACAATTTCTAAACAGGGCATATTGTGAGGTCAGGAAGCACTTTCTCTAGATAACCTCAGCAGAGAACTTTGGCAGAGAAAAAAGCTCTTTTGTTTATAGACTGTTACTTTTAACAAAAGAGTTACTTTGTGTTCACAGCAAGATTCAGGAAGTAACTGCTACATAGTTTAGTCACTAAGTTGAGTCTCCATACAGTAGTATCCACTTTATTGCTGGGTTAGTAACATTTACCACTCTGAATAAAACTTAGGCCTTGCAACAGTGTTACATTTACAAAACAAAGCAAAATCCCGGTTTTCTTTTTGAAATAATTTGTTTCAAAATAGTGTTCAGATGACTAAAACATGATGGATAGAAAATTTAGTATGAAGTTTGAAATTCTGTTCATATACTTTGTACAACAAAAATGTAAAGGTAAAATATAATAATATTCATAATCTGCTTTATTTGGTTTTGTGTCCCCCCCACTCTATGTTAACATTCTGTTTAAGCTCCACCCCACCGTTACCTGGCAACAGCCATGTGTGCCTGGCCCACTATAAAAGGGGCTGCTTGCCTCTCTCTTGGTCTCTTGTTCCTCCCTTGCTCCTTTTCTGCTTTCTTTACACTTTCTCTCTCCATTCCCTTCACCCCTCTCCACGTGTTCATGGCCTGCCTCTACTACTAGATTCTTCCACATCTCTACTCTCCTTCTCTGCCTTTGACTCTACTACCCTCTTAACTCCCCTCCCCATGCCTTGAATAAACTCTATTCTATACTATACTGTTGTGTCCCTTAAGGGGAAGGGATGCCTTGGCATGGGCCTACTAAGGCACCGCCTTCCCCCAGACTTCACTTACACCTCCATAGAACATATCTCTCCTCTCTTTATTTATTTTTTATAAATGCAACATTCTACTGACAAAAAAAAATCTGCTGAAAACTATTGAAGAAACTAACCTTGGCTCAGAACAGGGCATAGAGCAATATATTTCTTTTACTGTACAAGATTATTAGATTTTAGCTTTAAGGATGAAAATAATCATAGACTACTAAAATAGTTTGTTCATTGGATTGACTGAAGTTGTTTCATTTAGATAGAAATGTGAGACTTTAAATATTAATACAGCTTCCAATAAAATGTTTCACCATATTTCCAAAACTTTTGGCTTCCTTTCTTTTGAACTAAACTTTGTTTAAATCAATGACTGGAGGAGGAGGAGAGAGATTTATTTCTCTTACCTCATTACAACATGTGTAACGTGTCTAGTTAATATTTTGAAGCATCTTATGTTGACCTAGCTCTCCTGGCTTTAGACTGCTCAGACTCCATTTCTCATATACTTGTTTACTTATCATTTGTGGGAGGAGATATATCCACTCAAGGTGGGCTGACTGAAAATGGACCGTCTGAAATTAACACTGGCCTCTATTGTTTGTTTGTTTGTTTGTTATTTTCTGCCTCTATTGTTTGTTTGTTTGTTTGTTTGTTATTTTCTCATCCGGTCCCCTGTGCTCCAGGATAAAAATAGCAAAACTCTAGTTAAAAATACTGTGACGCTTGATTATTAAACCATAAAACTAAACCAAGCTCACTGTAAGAAATGTAATCAATATCAAAGTATTCTTCACCATCTTTTTGTAGACACATAATCCTGTAGCCAATAGATGGCTTACCTTTCCAGAATTTTCCCACATATGTTAAGAACTGTTTTCTTTCATTTCCTTTCAACCAGAAATCCAAACAAAACCCGATATAGGAACAGACTACCTACTTAACACTGAACCATGCTTTAAAATTCCTTATTGTTAACTCTACTACGCAGTCCCCAAATGGCACAATTTGGAAAAGTTTGAAGTCTAAGAATGAAGTTAGCACCCACAAAATTTTATCCAAGTAAATGTATATACTATAGGAGCTACCAAGGAGGCCTGAACATTTTTTTTTCTCTTTCTAGGAGTCAACAGTACCCTGGAATCTTACCAGAACTTCTTTGCTTTGCTTCTAAATTTTAGCACATTTTTTACATGTTCCTAAGGAAAGTTTTTAGTCTTGTATGGTTTCTGAACATTGCCTAAATTGGATCATCGTGTGTCCATCAGATTTTAAGGTTGTTCATGTTGTCCCTAACAGCTGTTGATCTCCCTTTCAGTGTCTCACACCATTCTAGCCTATTACACTTTACTTCTGGTGACCAGCATTTATGTTGTGTCTACTTGTGGGACATCAGGAACAACGACACCAACAATTGCTATGTACTCAATCGTTTCGACCTGGTTTGGGTCCTCCATGTTCTTCCCTCCTAACAACTAAGTAGATACAATGGATTCTACTTTTAGTTCTGAGACATTTATTCTTTCTGGGTCTGTATATTTCATCACACATAAAATGAGGAGTGGGGCAGGAACGAGTCACTAAAAGCCTTTCCACTTCCCGGATGACCCTGGCATCTTTTGTCAAGTTGACAAAAAGATTAAAGAACATATGATCTGTGCGGGTATTTCCAACAATAATAATTAAAGGGGGGCACAGGATACTCTGGATGTGACAGAGCATCACCCCATAGGCTAAAATAGGGAAAAGGAAGAACATTAACCCAGGCATACTCTGCTTCATGGTTACCACGAGATGTGCTGCTGTGCTCCACCATACTCTGCTTCATGGTTACCACGAGATGTGCTGCTGTGCTCCACCATACCCCTACTGTTCCAATATGCTGCCTAATCTGAAGCCCTAAGCAACTGCTGCTGGCCAGGGAGGGATGGAATTTTCTGAAACTGGTATCCAAAGAAATCCCTTCCTTAGAGCAGTGGTTCTCAATCTTAATGCTTAATCCCCTTAAAACAGTTCCTCGTGTTGTTGGTGACCCCCAACCATAAAATTATTTTGTTCCAATTTCATAACTGTAATTTTGGTACTGTTAGGAATTGTATATGACACCCAATGGCATTTTGCCCCACAGTTTGAGAACCATTGCCTTGGATATTAGGAATGTTGTGAGTAATGAATACTAAAAGAGTGCAATAGAACTGGTACATTTAGATAAAAGCAGTAATTCTTTCACATGGACTTTCATGGTCTGTCTGAATGAGTATCATCTATGCTTGCTTGGAATTTGGTATGTACTGACCTTAAACTCTTATTTCTCTCAAGTGCTGTGGTTATAGGCATGCACCACCATGCCTGGCTTTCGTAGAGAATTTCATTAGGAAGAAGATGAGAGTAGACTGCAACTTGCCTTTTAATGTGCTCTGAGTCACTCACTATATTCATTGCCCCTCTAAGAGGCATGCTGTGACATACTATCATGTACACCAGAATGCTCCCCAAACTGGGCTTCTTTTATTTTCATTCATAGAACTTGTCAACCCTACTAAATCTAGAACACAAAAGTTATCATTTCTAGACAACATACTTATATGTAGCATCACAATAATTTGTGTTACAATTTTTGAGACAGGTCTTGCTGTATTGACTCGGCTGTCCTGGGACTGTGTATACACAATGCTGGACTCTAACAACAATTACCCTGCCTCCCCTTTTCAAGTGCTAAAATCACATGCCTGAAACACCACAATCTACCTTCATAGTATTAATTGGTTTTTTTATAGCAGTGCCCCCAAACATAGAGTTCTTTAAAATACCCCTTTTGTCTAAACACAGAGTTGCTTAATCCTGCAAGCACATTTCTTTCAATGCTATGTGCTTCAGTTAAAACTCATTAATGAAAAAAAACCCAGAGGTAACCAGGGAACAGAGACACTAACATCTAATTGGGCTTCCAGTGCCGGAAGCACCAAATAATAATTTTCATGCTCCTCTTCAGCCAAAGGGTCTTCATAGCAATCCAGTGGTTTGGTCTAATGACAGAAAAGATCAACACAAATTGTGAAATAAAGTGAACATTCAGAGGATCAAAAAAAAAGCAAACCATATTTACCCAAAGGGCAGTTCTTCCTGAAAAAGAAATAATGTATTTTCAACATCTGGTAATTAGGCAAGTATCACTATGGGCCCTACTATTACCACCTCAAATTTCAAATTTGTATACTGTATCACAAAATATCAGCTCATTACTTTCTAGAAAACCCTAGAGCAAAGAACAATTATCTTCACTGTATAAACAACAGCAACAAAAGAAAAAAAAACATTTGGAGAGATTCCCATTCTGCTTAGATCTGAAACTTTGAGTGGGGGGGCAGAAATAATTTATCTCATTATAAAGGTTTCAAGGTTGCTTTAACTAGTCCTTGAATCTAAAGCATTTATGGCATTCATTGCATTTGTTTACTTCTGGGGTGTGTCACAGCACGTGTCCAGGCTTGTATGTGAAGGTTAGAGGACAACAGGTGGAAGTCAGCTTTTTCCTGCCAGGTGGGTTCCAGGCATACAGCACTGTCATCAGGCTCAGCATCCAGGGCCCGCATCACTAAGCCATCACTCCTCTCACATCACTCCTTTCCTCTTTTCAGAAGGAGCTTTATGCTCTTTTATTCCTTCATCAACATGATATTTCGGAAGCAAAAATAAAGTTCACTTACAGCAAGCACTACTGACATTTGAGTGACCATTAGATATGCTGTACGTAATAAACATTTATATAAAAACATGGTCAATTTATATAACATCTGTTGTAAACATCATATGTAAACATATGTTGAATGCATAAAAGATTCACTGGATATAATTTTAGAATTTTAAAGTATAAAAATCATAATTATTTCAATAGAGGAGCAAGCGTTTAAGTACTAAAATGACTATCATATATATGTCACATTAAATATATAGCATTTAGTATATTAAAATAAACAATATAAATATATATATGTATCTATAGACATCTACTGAAAACCATACTACATGAACAGAACTTACTGAATACCATATTTTGACAAAATCTGTTACTGTAAATGAGGTCAGCTGATCTGCATCCAGAGAGTCCTCAAAAACGACCAGTATTTGTTCAGTTCCAATTCCAGCAAAGTCATTCACCAGTACTAAGCTAAGTTGTTCCCACTTAGCAACAACCTGAAAGAAAGGCAACATTACAGGAAGAATACCAAAAAAAAAGAAATGTAAACCATCTCCTAAGTCTTTCTGTTCCATGCAGTTTTAAACTGATAACTTCATTGGATTACATGCACAAATGAACGCCATCAGCTTTACCAAAGTTAATTTCTATAAACCAAACTTATAAGGGAGAATTCATACGAACTGAAAAGCCTTAGCATATTTCAGAGTACAACTTTCAGGTGGGGAAGGCCTCTCAGAGTTTCTACTTTCTTTGCTCCTTTCCCTACTAGGTAGGAAAGTAAGCAGGGCAAGAAGCTATTTAATAACCAGCGAAGGCCTCTCAGATACATTTAACTGTTACAACTGCTGTATCTATATCTATGGACTGCTGCAGAGATAAATCACATTTGAGGGCGAAACCATCCCAATACACAGTGCTGGATTCTGGGGGAAAAAAATGCTTGTCTTTATAATATACATAATGAAGGCTGGGTTTTGTTTCTGGGATATTTTTTTTTTGCCAGACTTTTGGTAGGTAAGGGGAACTGGTTAGAGATAGTTCTTAATTTAAAATGTCAATTCTTCCAATAGTCATATTTTATCAATGCTTATCTAGAGGCTTTTATCATCCCAATTTCTATACTTAAAAGCTTATAATCTGTGCACAAATACAAACACTTCCCATAACTATCACTTTGGGAAGCCTAACATTTAGCATGAGTAAAACTCTAGTACAGAGTCTTTTCTGCAGCATGGCTAATTTAAGGATGACCTATTTCCCATAAGTCTCTGTGGATGTGCTGTTTACAATCAGACCAATTACCCAAGGAATTCAGTAGCCCTGATAATCGAAAGGCTTAACCCCAGTGGTGGTGAAAGAGGCATTGTTATTATCAGGGACAAACAGCAGGATACCTAGAAGCAGTCTACCTAAATAGAAAGATCTGTTACATTTATAATAGAATGGCCTAGGGAGGACAGGAGTTTAAAATAGATTTCTTAAAGGTCCATAGAGCTAAAGGCTTTAACACAAGTATCAGATCACCTCCCTTAGGCAGAATACCTCAACTTCCCTCTCAGAATTCAAGGAAAATAGACGTGCTACCTAGATGACACAGGAAGGTGGCTTAGGCTTCAGAAGAATGTAAATGGGACACCTCAATCTACATAAGGAAACAGCAACCCTGGTCCTCCAGGACTACTTTCTAAAGCTGTGATTCTTCACATGTATAGGGAGGCAGCATACCTGAAAAGGCACACGCCTCCCCACAATTTCGGGCACAATGAACTACAGAAAGGAGAAACGAATCCAAATTCGTTTTATGTGTTCAGCTCATATTGGTGAGATTTTATGGGTGTAGATCCTGACTTTCCTAGGACTCTTAGGGCATTTAAACAGCAAAGAACTATCCATGAATGTACATGCATATTTGTAATGAATCCTTTAAGCACTATTTAATATAAATATAACTGAATCAAAAATGGCAAGCACGCATATAATTTTAAACTTTTAGTAAAAAGGTAAAGGTAATTTTAATATAGTCACTTTTTGGTATAAGTGGAAGATGCACTCCTAATCCCTCATAGAATAAAAAAATCTGTGGATATTTCTTGGTAGAAGCATGGTGGTGCATGGCTTTAATCCTAGCACTCAGGAGGCAGCAGCAGGTGGATAGCAGGCTTAAAAGGCCAGCCTAGTCTACAAAGTGTGTTCCAGGATAGCCATTGCTACACAGAGAAACTGTGCTTCAAAAAATCAATAATAATAATAAAAATAATTATAATAGTAACAATATTGACCACATTGTGCCATATACTGTAAAACATATCTAGATTTTTAAAATGTCAAATACAATGAAAATTCAACATTGCAGTGATTATTCTGTACTAGTTAGGGAATAGGGATGAAGAAAGAGTTTATACATATTCAGTAAAAGCCCAGTTTGTGTCAAATGTTTTAAATATGCTGATGGCAGAATCAAGATATATAGAACACTTAGATATGGAAGGCTGGTTATTTAACCCAGTATATCCAGAACATTATCCTTTCAAGTCAATATAATCAATTAATAATCACAATATTTTACTGTATTTTTACTAAATCCATTTTTTTCAAATACAGTGTTGTATTCGTTCAATCTTGGTTTTCCCACTGTTGAGATATGGTACCATACCAAACCCTTTACTAAGTCTGAAATTTCAGGTTGATTTCATATTTTTACTACATTTTAATTCAGAGCACTCACATTTCAAATGCTCAATAGCTCCATAGGGCTAGTGGCTATATTAGACAGTACAACGACAAAACATATGTATCTTCTATTGAAATTACAAATATCTGTGCATACCTGAAAATGGGCTCAAATTTGAAATGTTCACTACACAGATTCTTGTCAAAACTTGCAGAGACAGTTTCCACTTGAGAGAAAGCCTAAGAGAAAATGTAGTCCTATCACTGAATTAAATATCTCTGGGGCACTTGTGAAGAGCTTGTCTGGGAGCAAATAAAATATTTGATGATTTAGATTCTCATTATTTAGTTGAGTTTATGCTCATTTGTATTTTTGTAAGCTACTCAGTTCCTTCCTGGAATAAAGTAGAATGAACAACAGATCCATGGCTAACACAAGGAAATATTCTATATGGGGAAAAATTGCTTTTAAAAATATAATTTTATTATTTAATAAAGTATTCATTCTATTATCTAAAACCTCACAGATAGCCATAAATAGTAAAGGTTCAGAATTCAATATTAGCAAATGTTCCATTCCATTTTATATCCCACCGTATGTATTGTTTTGATTTAACTGCTAGTATAATAGTTCAAATACAATTACTGTACTTCCTCTAACTTTAGGCATTTCAATATGGTTACACTAATAAAAATTACAGTTATAATAAGAAGACAAATATAATTAAAGTTTTAAATTTATGCATCCAAACTCAAAGCCTTTATGACTTCAAACACTGAGGCCCAAAATCACTATGGGGTAGAATATAGACAACTTTAAGAAAGAAACAAATAAAGAACAAACAACAACAACAAAAAAAAAAAAAAAAAAAAAAACGAGCTGGAGAGATGGCTCAGTGGTTAAGAGCACTGACTGCTCTCTTCCTGAGGTCCTGAGTTCAATTCCCAGCAACCACATGGTAGCTTACAACCATCTACAATGGAATTCTGATACCCTCTTCTGGTGTGTCTGAAGACAGCTCCATTGGAAAAAAAGTGAAAAATATAAAAAATGGAATCATCTACAAAGACTAATGATTAAAAACTGATTAACAAAATGGAAATGCTTAGATAGTCTAAACATTGTTGAGCACGATGGTAACACAAGGCTATAAACCTAAGTCTCATGAGGTCCAGAAAGCAGACTGGAAAATTGAAAGTCAGCCTGAACTATACACATTAAGACCAAGTTCTGTTTCCAAAAAACAAAATGAGGCAAAATACAAGAAAAGCCCAAGATTACAAAAAAATTAGAATACTGAAATTAAGCCCTGTACCTTAAATTTCTTTTCCGAAACAGCACAAGCCTTGGACAGGAATGACACGATGAAAAATCGGTTTCTTTTCCCTGCATCCAGAATCTGAACTGAACGGGGGTCGAGAAATGGAAGCTGACAAGCCCTTACAGGAATGCCATTCTGGAACAAAATGAGCTGATTCTTTCGAGTCAGGGCAATCAGAGACATTCTTAACTGGTTGTCGACCATCTCAGCTACACAGACGTGCACATGAGTTACCATACTACTGTAAGCAAGAGGGATCAGGTAACTATTGCTTAACATTTCTTGACTTTGAAGAGCGTATGCACAAAGGATGGAATTGGAAAATTCATAATCTGATTCTGAAAGCTTGTGGGTACATTTATCCTCAGATGGTTCTGCTAGCCCCAAGAAACCTAGGCCAAAATTTTCAATCTCACCTATCCACTCAATAGAGGAAAGCTTAACTGATATATTAGTAACTTTCCCAATTTCGGAAGAGATATAGAAGAACTGGTTAAGATATTGCCAAAAAACTATAGGGCCATCAAAGATCTTTGCATTCTCCTCCAATGCATGGTTTAGTTCAAAAGTCAAAAGTTTTTCCAATTTGTTGAGATTGTGAAGAAACAGTATATAATATTTGAAAACTTTATGATTGTATTTTCTACATTGTATCAAAATGCAAGGAAGGTTAATTTTAGTTCTGAAATCTGACACACAGTTACAACACAGAATTTTTAAATGAGAATCTTTCTCATTGATGTTTAAAAAAACAGTGGCTATCAGAAGGAATGTACTAGTTTCTCTGTCAAATATCATCCTTTTGACACCTATGACAGATGGATCTGTAGGCATTTCTGAATCTGCAAACTCTCCTCTGGACAACTGAAAAACAAGGATTTCCCCATTATAGCACAAGAACTTTGCTTCCTCATTAAATGGCATTGCTCCTTTGCCAGCCACTTGAATGCATGGAGTCTCCGTGCTGATCCAGTTCCAAATACAAATGGATTCTAGTTGAGGCCTTTAATCCTAAAGAAAAAAAAAAGACAGAGACTGAATAGAACAGGCATAGTACAAAACAAATTTTGTTAGAGACTTACTTATGATATGCTTTATAATAGACCCTGGCTGACCTTAGCATTCTTCCTCTGCTTCTGAAGTGCTGGGATTACAGATACGTATCAAGCACCTGGTGACAATGTCATATTTACTCAAAAAAAAAAAAAAAAAGCTAAGACTCATTAACTAAGAGAAGATACTTGAATGTGTTGTCATTGGGGAAAGCTTTATTTAGATGTTCTATTTAAAGTACCTTCTGTCAGAGAAATGGGTAAAGGTGCTAGCTGTGCAAGCCTGAACAGGTGGGTGGAGCAGAGTTCACTAAGAAAAAAAAAAACTGATATAGTGATGGGCCCTGCAATCACTGTGTTCCTTTGAGAGATGGAAGACGGAGTCAGACCCCCCAGCACAGCCCACAGGAATATGCAAAGCAGCAGCAGAAACTAGAAAGACTCTGCCTCAGCAGGGTAGAAGGTAAGAACAAAAAATGTCCAGAAAAGTACCCTGTGACATTCACATGTGTACCCCACACACGCACATGTGTACAATTAATAAGTAATATATGAAGCAGAGAGATGACTACAGAATTTAACCCAACAATGAACCGAAATGTGTATCTTTGGCAACTGCATTTCCAACCTGACCCCAGAGAAATGGACCCACATATGAAACAATACTACTACCTGGAAATATATACAGCACTCCTATTTGCAATACAAAAATTAAGAATTTGAATGATCACCAGTAAGAAAATAAACCGACAGAATACCACAGTTAAAAGAAATGTAATCCTTATCATGATGGTTGAATTTTAATAAAGAATATGGGGATCAAAGTAGGGAAATGGGAGTCTAGGAGATCTTTTAGTTACTCAAATATTTTTATAAAAGTTTTCAAACAAGTTTTAAACAATGTGTTCAATTTTTTTCCACAAAAAACAAGTATTGAAAACACTGTGGGAAAAGATGCTAAATGCTGTTTTAAGGTGAACCTGCTCCAGATGAGAGACATATGAGGTAAGACTTGGGTTGTCTTTTTTGGTGGAGGGGAAGGGCTGCTGAGGATTGAACATGCACTATACCAGTGAGCCACATTCCCAGTCCCTGGGAAAACGGTCTCTATAATTTACAACACAAGTAGTCTTCTCAATTTTTAAGAAAGGCAGCATTGTTACGTTCAACTAAAGCACCAAAGCTAATAAAGTTTGTTCTAGTACTTTATAAATCCAAGCTTTTATCAGCCTTGGCAATGTTTACATTTTCCCCCCTGGATATGTATTGTGACTTGTCCTGCAAGTTTGGCAGCATCTTTGGCTTTTACCCATTAGAAATCAGATACACTCCCAGTCTCGAGCTGTGACAACCACAAATGTCACATGGCAGAAACAAGAGTACTACTCCTACCTCATTAAGAACAAGTAACTTGATATAACATCTTTCCTTTTAACTTTCTATAACCACTTGGACTCTTTGAGTTCAAAGACATCTGTCTTGTGAGCGTCTCACAACTGTGGCGGGCATACCTGTAAGCTTGATCAGAGAGACATAGACAGGAAATTCATGTCCGAGAGTGGAGGCCAGCCTAGGCTACAGACCAAGTGGTAGGTTGCCAGCACTCTAAAGCGAGACACCGCAGCAGAGAGCCTTAACAGAAATAATCGCCCAGTATACTGAATACTCACAATGCAAATTATCTGCTGCCGGTCAGGAAACAAAGCAAAAGAAAACCAAACCACTTCTCCAAAGCAGCCAAATCGCCACGTTCCAGATGCACCAAAAGACTCCAAACCTCCCGCCTGCGCATTGCACGCTGGGACAACCGGCCCAATAGTTGCCTGAAAACAGGCGGCAAAGCCGGCTGGAGGAGGTTGCCAGAGGGGACTGAGAGGGGCGGAGCCTCCGACAGTTGAAGCAAATGGCCAGCTGAGCTGTAGGGGCTGGACTTCGGGGAAAAGCATCAGAGTGCTCCAGGCTACTTGGGGCGGGACCGCAGTGCCAAGAGGACGTCGGAAGGCGGGGTTTCTCCTTAGAGAAGCAAGTCGGAGCCCAGCAGAGCACATATTCCCGCCTCTACCCCCGGACAATACTTTGGGATTGGACAGTGTGAAAGTACTTCCTTCTACGTTCCGGTGTCACGCGACCCCCCCCTCCTCCTCCCTCCCTTCTTGGGCTACCTTTGGGCTGGGCTGGCTGGTGATGAGACACTTGGCTGCCGGCTGGGGAAGGAGCGACGGCTACAAGTATAATCGATTTCGCGACTGTGACCATGGCCGAGGTGAGCAGCACCACAGGGTTGCTTGGGCCTTGGGCCTGGAAGACAGCTTCCAGGCCCAGGGCCCGTGCGCTCTGGTGCAGGTGAGCTGTGTTAAGAATGATCTGGGTAAAGACCGTGAACATCTAAGGTTTTGTTGTGTCTCCCATCCAGAATAACGCTCAGAATAAAGCCAAGCTAATCTCTGAGACCCGGCGGAGATTCGAAGCTGAGTATGTGACAGGTGAGCATGCTTTCTGTGACTTAAAGTGGGGTGTGCAGGGAGCATATCCAACTTTTACTGGGATGTTTGTGGGTGCTTTTGCCGGGAGATGTAAAGAGACCTTTTCAACCTTCACTGGAAAGATGCTGTACACGTTTCAAAGGTTTCGCCATACTATGTGTGCTGCTTCACTTGGACAGATGGTGTGCTTGCTTCTTTCTTCTTTTAAACGGTTAGCGAAAGTTAGAAATCAGAATGTCTGGCATCTCCTTATGTTCATGGGCCTGGCAGGCTCTGAACAGATTGGCCAATGACATAGGTGACACTGTGCAGTTCATGGCTCCTTTGCTGGTCTTTCACCAGAAAAACGAACCTGGAAACTGCCAATGTACTGTCGCCATATACTTTGTACAGAATTTGGTAATCCAGTTCCTTTTATTTTGCTTAATTCCGCTTCTTAAAACCAAAAGTGCTACTCACAAGTTATCTCTTCACACTCTGTACTTGAAAGTTTCAGTAAGTGCAGAACTGGATTATTGGTTGAACATTCTGTTCAATGTCATAGATAATTGAGTTGTCGAGTACTTAATCGGATGATTTATTGCTTGTACAGTGTTTTTAAATATTTGGAATAGGTTATAAATACAGAATTTAAAACACGCAGGTTGCTTGCTATCTGCCTTGATTGATGCTAAAGTAGCCCCCTTCCACAAAATAGCTTACTTCCATGTTCTGAGATCCTGTTTCCATATCTGTGAAATGCGAATAAGGTTAGAGAATTAAGTGAACAAACACAGATCCGATCGTCCAGAGTGGAACTAAAAACCAGTAGGGGGTCAATTTAGATTTTGCCTCAGTCATTTGGTTACTGTGGAAAGAATTAAACTGTTGTATTTTGATTGTAGTCTTAGCAGAAGATTCATACACCTTTATACTGTTCTGTGTTATATATCAGTTCATGACCTAGAACAAATAAGTCTGTTCCAAGTATCCTGGCCAGTAAATCTTTTCATGCCTTCTGGCCAATTTTCTTCATGCACCAAACTTTGTACCAGAGAGTTGCAAAAGCACTCCATTAACTTTTAGCACAGAGGTCTTATTCATGTCTATTATCATTTCTGGTTACAGTAAAGAGATACTTCTAAAATAACTTTCTATAGCAATATACTTGATTGCTCTGGGGCTTATAGTAGGTTGAGATATAATTCATAACTAATGAATTGCCAATTCTGTAATCATCATTTACTTATGCTCAAGGGAGAAAGCAGAAAATAGATAAATTATGCAATCTCCAAGGTCTTAAAGGTCATCTTGATTCAACTGTCTCTTCTTTAAATGAGGGAAGTGATGGGTAGTTAGATTAAGCAATTGCCTCAGAATCTCTGGTGTTAGAGTCTTTGCTTGGCTTGCTAGTCAAGCCTTATGGATTTCAACCTTAGTAATTTTTCAGCAACACTGTGATGTCAAATTAGATCATGTCACTCCCCAGCTTGAAACCCTTCACTGTCTTCCCACTGTATGTATTTAGAATAAAGTCCCAATTCTCTGTGGCCTTATGTCTTGTAGCTCCTAGCTACCTGTGACTTCCTTACCTGTGATTTCTCTCTTTGCTTAGTGCAGATTTGACCACTCCCTGCATTAAGGAACATACAAATAGCAATCCAGTATACAAACATACACACACACACACACACACACACACACACACAAAAGCAAAGCCAAACTTGAATACTTATTTTAAAACCATGTAGCTGATGCGTTTTCTATTTGACTTCCTTTTAAAAAAAATGCAATGACCTATAAAGTTGGCGTCACAATCCAAAACATGACCCACAGTTTGAAAAATATAAAGACACTGCCTCATTTGTGTGCTTCAAACAGAATGTGTCTGTTTGTATCTTGGGTCATTTCCATTTCTCTTTGCCTGGGATGTTTTTCCCCAGTTAGTATGTAAGGCTAGGTCTTTTTTGTTCTTTTGTCTTTTCAGGGTTTAAATGTATCTAAGAGGCCTTCACTGGTTATTAAGTAGCTTCCTGCCCTGCTTACTTTCCCACCTAGCCTGTAATTGTCTGATTTGTTTATTGTTCATTTCCTCCAGTAGATAATGGATGGGTTTGGTTAGGAACAGCCTATAGAAGTTGGAGGAGGAAGCTTTGTGTTCATCTCACTCCTCAGTACCTTGCTTAGTGCTCAGTACCTACTCGTTAAATGCCTATAGCACTACTTAACAATGTGCATTAGAAGACTATTGGAAGAACTGACATTTTAAATTAAGAACTATCTCTAACCAGTTCCCCTTACCTACCAAAAGTCTGGCAAAAAAAAAAAAAATCCCAGAAACAAAACCCAGCCTTCATTATGTATATTATAAAGACAAGCATTTTTTTCCCCAGAATCCGGCACTGTGTATTGGGATGGTTTCGCCCTTAAATATACACAAAGTGGTATAGGTGAACTGGTATGTGATTTATCTCTGCAGCAGTCCATAGATATAGATACAGCAGTTGTAACAGTTAAATGTATCTGAGAGGCCTTCGCTGGTTATTAAATAGCTTCTTGCCCTGCTTACTTTCCTACCTAGTAGGGAAAGGAGCAAAGAAAGTAGAAACTCTGAGAGGCCTTCCCCACCTGAAAGTTGCACTTGTACTCTGAAATATGCTAAGGCTTTTCAGTTCATATGAATTCTCCCTTATAAGTTTGGTTTATAGAAATTAACTTTGGTAAAGCTGATGGCGTTCATTTGTGCATGTAATCCAAGAATTTAAGAGGCTGAGGGAGGAGGACATTTTAGTTCCAAAGTAACATGGTCTGTTTGAGTGAGTGCCAGGTAAGCATGAACTAAAAGTGAAATCCTGATTTAAAACATATAAGTACATAGATAGACAGACAGATAGATAAAATATGAAAAAGTAACTTTGTACTTAGAACATTCACTTGCTTTGCAGTCTCTATTTTCATTAGTAATATTTTGTTTCATAAAAGGTTTAAAGCAAACAAGCCATAATGATATTTTTCCTAAATAAAAGAATTTCTTTTCCTCAAGGATATGTCTTCAGACATTCAATTGAAAACAGGTTCTTGGGAATCCCAAGCTCATGTTTTTCATACCTGTGGAAAATATTACCAAAAATGGATAGATTTTTCTTTTTGAACAGACAAAAAAAAAAAAAAAGAAAATACAGGTTTTTAATGACTTTTCTCCTTCATTGTTACTATGAGAAATTCCATGCTGAGTCTCAAATGAGAAACATTTTCCATTCTTTCTACTTTCTCTTTGTGACAATAATTTATTCAGTTCTGAAAGTACTCATTATCTGCTTAATTCTATAAAGCAGTTTGTCAGTTTTAGAGAAAGTTGAATGATAGAGACATTTTTCTAACATGTACAATCTAGTGAAGGTATTCGAACAAAGACAATCTGCTAAAGAAGGTGAACTCAATTACAAGAAATAAGAACTGAAGAATTCCCTTGGCGTGGCAGTATACACCTGTAATCCTAGAAAGTGGGAGGATCTGGAATTCAAAGAAGTTAATTATCCTTGAGTACCTAGTGATTTGCACTCCAGTCTAAAATCCATGAAACCTTTTCCCAAAGAACTTCTTTGAGTGAGGAGTGCTGAGGATAGATACCTCTTGGTGATCAGGTTAGTCTTGAGAAGCAGCTTCTTGGAAAAGCTTAGCAGCTGCTCTAAAACGTGGTGCTAGTGGGAAATGGCCGAGTCTTTAAGAGCTGTTCACCAAGTAAGGGAGTCTTACATTACTGGTAATGATGCCTTTAAAAGTGGTTATGGTACACTAGTTCCTTCCTTTTCCTGTTGCTCCCCTGGCTATGGTGTTCACAGTTTGGGCTTGCTACACGCCCACTGCCTTATGTCCTACTTCATCCCAGGTCCCAAGGGCATCTAGGCCAACTGATCACAAACCAAACGTCTAACCCTCTGACACAAAAATCAACCTTTACTCTTGATCGCAGAGACTTGTTGTGATGACAGGAAGCTGACTAGCCCAGGTGCTATTTCTTAGGAATGCAGGTAGAACTTGGCCAGGTAGAGAAGGTGATGATCTAGGTGGGTCAGAGAGTCTTAGGAAAGGCACTGAGGTGAAAAGTTATGCAGCTCATTAAGGCAACAATAGGAAGCTTGCTGTGGTAAGCCTTGACCAGAGGTGCACACATGGACGAAAATAGTAGAAATATAGTGTAGGAGACCTTGGATGCCTGAGTGACGTGTTTGTACTCAGCACAGCTGAGCTCAAGGAGTTTGTCTGATTTTTTTACAGGCATATGAATCTATTTAAATTAATTTAGTTGATAGCAAAAAAAAAAAATCAAAAGCCTCCATACCATCTAGAAATAGTACTACCAACACTAGGTAGATTTTTTTCCCCTAATCTTTTGACTATATGCTTATGAAAGTAAAGTTAAATGACCATCCTATTTATGACTTGCATGTTACATTTTTATTAGGGCATCATTGTCTATTTTTAATATTTTGATCTATTAATAAAAGACAGTTACCATTTAATTTAGATAATCACCTTTTGGACATTTAGATTGCTTCCATGTTTTTTGTTAGTATAAATTTATGAAGCAGTTAAAATGACTTCCTTTGGATTCATGTCTTGAAATCAAAATATTGTGTTCACAAATAAATATTTGGGATTCATTTGATAATCTATACCAAACTTCCTAAATGGTCATATAAGCTGCAAGAGTTCATTGCCACTGGCCCCGTAGAATAATGTTTGTCTTATCCATGTTTAGTGTCATAATCCCTTAACTGGTAGTTTTTTAGTTTGCTTTTGATTGCTAGTTTGCCTAAACTTCTTTTCATATGCTTATATTCATTTATATAGGTTTTTTTATGCCACTATTACTGATTTATGCACAATTTTAATGTATTCAGAATTAGCCATTGTTTTGTGGTTTCTTCAATTGCTGTTTGATTGCTCTCGCCCAAGGACAATGCTGCTCTTCTAATTTTTATTTTGTTTTAATTGAATGCTGATGTTTTTAATGGACATAAGGTCTCAAGCATGAAAGGATAAGCAGCCATGTGCTTACTATTCTGCAGAGGTCCAGTTACACTATCTTCGATGCTTTCCACGTACTGTGATGTTTGAGAGACACTTTTCCTTGCTCATTCTCTTGTCTTGTACTAGACTAACCCATGAAGTTTCCTCCACCAACAATTTATTAGATTTTTGTCTATATTTTTTCTTTACTTCTATATAAAGGGTAAAGTCAGTTTTTTGAAAAGGTTCCATTTTTTTCCTTATGATAGATCTAAAATTACCAAGCTTGAGTTGTAAACTTCGATGAGAATAAAGAATTGGTAGACCTGCTTACATTTTAATCATCAGTCTCAGTAATAACTCTTTACATTACCTAGCAATATTCTTTTATCTTCTGCCTTTTTTTTCATTCACCTTACATTCCTGGTTACTGCCTCCTCTTCCCAGTCACCCCTCCCATAATCCCTCACCCCTTTTCTCAGAGGATGGAGGTTCTCCTAGGTATCCCCCACTGTCCTCTGAGTGCCTCCACCCAGCATTGGACTCAGACAGATACAGACACCCACAGCCAAACAGTGGATGGAGTTTGGGGATTCTTATAGATGAGTTGGGGGAAGGATTGTGGGCCCCAGAGGGGATAGTAACTTCACAGGAAGACCAACAGAGTCAACTAACCTGGACCCTTGGGACTCTCAAAATCTGACCCGCCAACCAAACAGCATACCCAGGCTGGACCTAGGCCCCCAGATCATATGTAGCAGATGTGTGGCTCACTCTTCATGTGGGTTTCTGTGAGCTTTTTAAAATTCATTTATTTATGTTATTTATTCCTATTCAATTTTTAATGTTTAGTGGCATTTTCAGTTTTAAACCACCTGATAATGAAAAAGTGTCACTTCAGGGATGGTGATTTTTGTTTTAGTCACAGTTATTTTAGAAGCTTGGACAAGAAGAGTACAGCATGTTTATCTAATTTACAGTGTACTCTTCTTTTTTTTTTTTTTTTTTTTTTTTTGTGGTACTAGGGAGCCTGGGCCCTTACTTGGGCTAGACAAGAACAGTACCAGTAAACTGGATCTCCAAGCTTAACATGTGCTGTTGACAATATGATTACTATAATAAAACACCCTGACCAAAAGACAACAGAGGGGGAAAAACAGATTTATTTCACTTACAATCCAATATTATGAGCAAATGGAGACAGGAACCTCAAATAGCAAGTTACATGGCATTTACAAACAAGATAAGAGAGAAATGTAGGCTTATTGGCTTGCTTCCATTTGCTCAATTTCTCCACTTGGATAGTTCTGGACTCCTTAGGGCCAAGGGAATAGTTGCGCCTACAGTGGTTTGGGCATTGCCACATCAATTAACTTAATTAAGACAGTCCTCCACAAACATGCCACAGTCCAACCCAATGGAAAGACAGAGTCCCTCGTCAACTCTTCCTAGGTGATTCTAGTTTGTATTAAGATGACAGTTAAAGCTAATTGTTATAATAACGTATCTAGAAGAACCAAGTGTGATAGTTCAGGTCTATTATCCCAGCACTTGAGTGAAGATCAGGGGTTGTGAAGGCCAGCCTCAACTCCATATTATATCTGAGGCCATGTTGGGATGGATCCCTGTCTCAAAAGAAATAAAAAAGAAACAACAAAAATAGCAACAGATCCTTAGAAGATTAAATAGAATAACAAGAATCCCCAAAGGAATTTCCTGGTTTTTCCGCCATTTTACAAAGAATGAAAGGATATAAATCTGTTACATTTTAGTAAACAATGTTACAAAATTTATGTTCATTGTAGGACTTGTTATTTATTAACCTTTTCTAATTGGCATTGGCTTTTTTTAATTGTACTGCTGTATATTCTCAGTGAACAAGGCATTCAACAACTCAGAAGCTAATTATGTAGCCTTAAACAAATGCTAAGTTCCTGGAATTATAATGGAAACTTAAGAAATCCATACACATGTGAAGGGATATATTCCAGTAAATTTCTTTCACAACTAGAACAAAGCCCACTTAAGATTTTAGATTTTAACACCATACTGAACAAACTTGATTATAGACATGCTTATGTATGAATAGAGGTGTGTGTGTGAGTGTGTATATGTGTGTATGTTTATGTGTATATGATTTGTACCAAACAAATAGAAAATAGATACTTTTAAAGTATATCTTTGGCATGCTTACAAAAACTTATCATGTGATCAATAATAAAAAGTCTCAGAAAATCTAAAGCAGCTAGATCATAAAGGCCAGGTTCTCACACCAGTAGGTAATTATATTTGGAGTCATAATAAACAGGTACTTAAAAGTGAGTTAAACCTTAAGAAGCCAAAACATCATATCTCTTTGAATTAATAACTTCGCAACAATGCATGTAATTCTTACTTCTGCTAAATAATGAGGGTATTATAATGGAAATTGCCAAAAATATGTTAAAATTAATTTTAAAATGTATATGGAGAGATCAAGGGTAATTGTAGCTGAAGTCGTTACGCTAGGTTTTGGTTGGTTGGGTTTTTGTTATTGTTTTGTTTTATTTATTTTTTACTTTGGGATCTTTACTGGCTAGCTATCCGATAACTTTATTTTCTGTAAATTTTTAACTGTTCAAAAGGGCAAGAACAATGTAATCTATTGTTGAAGCTCTGGACTATGAGGAATGTCAGGGTTGGTAGGGGCCAGACTTTCATGGAGATAATCATTCTATATCAAAAATGTAATGTGCATCTATTGTTAGTAGGAATTAGGAGGGTGGGAAGTGACTTTCCAAATTCCCTGACCTCTTGGAGCTCTGCAGAGTAGCAGAGTAGATCAGCGTTATCCCTACTCGCCTTGTGACTGCTCCCTCATCACACAGGGGAACTGCAGGTTTTATTTAAGGAGCTGATCCCTTAAAAATTAGTGCTTCCCGCTCAGTTTTCATGAACAATATTTCCATATAGTGTGTGTGTATGTGTGTGTGTGTGTGTGTGCCTATGCGTGTGTATGCATGTGTGTTGGAGATTGAATGCAGGGCTTCACACATACTAGGCTAGCACACTGCCATTGAATTGTGTAGCTCAGCCTTTCTTTTCTCAGTTCTTAGTTTGAAAAAGTATCTCGTTAAGTTTCCCGACTGTCATTGAATTCACTGTGTCGCTGATGTAGGTTTTGGACTTGTGATCTTCCTACCTTGGCTTCCTGAGTAACTGGAATTACAGGCTTGTGTTGCCAGGCCTGGATTTTTAATGAAATGCACCCCACACGTTCCCATTTGACTTGGGCTAAGAGGAACAAACACACGATTGTACACAATGAGCCTACAAAGGAGGCCTGGACACAGTCCATAATATGTAGGGATGGCCAAAATCCATTAAGTCTGTTTAGCCTGGGTAATTAGCTGGTGACTGGTGAACATTTAGCCCTTGTGCTCTTGAAGAAAAGCAATGAAATAGAAAGTTCTACCTTCCATGCATGTACCTGCACCGAGATCATTCAAGGCCTATTTCTGTATATCCCTTGCCTAAGAATTTTTTTTGTTCCGTTTATGTTTTAAAGGGATTTTAAATAAGCATACAATGTATCAGCAACAGAGGTTACCTATTTCTCTCAAGCTATGAGGTATTTTGATCTAACTTTACATAGGATAGGCTGGTGTGGATTGCCATGCCCTGCAGTAAGACAGGCTCACTGAATCAATTACTTATGCCAGTGTGTTGATTTTTGGATCTCCCCCCAAAATTCATGATATAGACACAGAACCCCAGAATGCCTGGGTTTGCATCCTCTTGTGACTCTGATACATATTATGGCATAGAAGATCACTTTTTGCACAGTCTTCCAGAGAGTTTGACCAATACAGACAGATTGGGAGTAGACTGGCCGAGTGCTAAGGGAGTGCCTTTTTTGTTGTTTTTGTTTTTGCCCAATGACTTGCAGTTCTCTCCCAAATCCCTATCAGGCCTGTCATCTGACCTATACTAAAGATTCATGGAGGAATCTAAGGCCTAGGAAAACAGCAGATTTGCGACTAGGAGGATGTTTCAGTGGGTAAAGATGCTTACCACCAAGTCTGAAAAAATAAAAAGAAAAATGGATTTGGTTGTACTAAATATAGTTAATAATGTCCCCTAACCATGCTGTCGATTCTAAGCCATGGGATGGGCTTTCACTTTCTTCTCTGTTCTCATTCTTTGCCATCTGTCTGCCTTGTGTCCCTCATCTGTCTCTTTCCTCTGCCACTATCTTGTCTTCTCTCCCACTTTCCTCCCTTGGCCTTTTCCCTCTTTCCTTTTGTTGCTACTTTTCTCCTTCTTCTGTCTGCCAGACTCTTCCCCTTCCCTTATCCAGCTATCTCTTCTCATTTCTTTTTTCCTTCTCTGATTTCATTTTTGCTTGCCCGGGATTAAGGGGTTAAAACAGCAACAACAGAATTTCCTATGTAAATACATTCCTATTAATTATAATCATGTTCAATGGATATTCCTGATTTCCATGACAACCATAGAGGGAAGTAGGCTTTTAATTTCTAGTAGTGGTCTGTGTCTTGTTAGTGATAGGGCCACCAGTAGCATTCATGTTAACAATAATGTTTTCCTTTTTTATTGTGGTTACTTTTTACTGAGCTTGTATCTGTATCACTTGCCAAATATCATTCTAAGAAAGTGTATTTCAGTGTACTCAGAGACCCTAGTGGCTATCCAAGACTCTTCCAGGAGCCAGTGAGGTCAAAATTCTCATCATAATCCTAAATATCATTTGCTTCTTTCATTGTGCTGACATTTGTACTGGTTATACAAAAGCAATGGGAGGTAATACTGCTGACTATGACCCAAGCCAAGGCAAGGCTTCATTGTAGTGTTTGTCGGAGTCATGAACAAAAGAGGATGGAAAAAGCCAGATTTATTTTAGAAAGTTTCTAACAATAGAACAAATTTTATTCAACCTTGACCTTTGTAGACATGTCCTTTTAATGTCTTTTATGAAAGCACGGGGCTGTAGCCATAGAATATTTCTACAGGCTAAGCGTGGTTGACTTGGGAGCTTATTTAGTCTCCTTTTTCTGACTACCACTTTTATTGGGAAGAAGAACTAGTAAACTGTGCTTATGTAAACATGGGTACATGACAGACATTTTCCTGCAAGAGGATGAAGGCAACTGTAATTTTAAGGAAAATATCCTTCTGGTGCAATGGCCAAACTAAATGACCCCTCCTTAATGAGACAGGAGGCTATGTTAACTCTTTTAAAGCCATCTTATGCTCTCAAATGTCATTTATAATTAAAGGGAAAATGTGCTTGGAATACAAATGCATTTTCAAATTACAGAGCTTAAAACTATTTTCCAAGGTTGATGTAGTATAGGCCCACTCATTTTATAAATTAGAAAAATAGAGCCCACCTATTGAAAACTATACCCCAGATGACATTTCACAAATGTATGATTTATGGACTCCTAGTTTGTAGCGTTTTAAATTTCCAGGCACTTTCAAGCAGTCTTTTTTATCTGACCCTCACACCGGCCTTGGAGTATATAAAACAGTGTAAAGATTAAGAACATGGAGACTCAAAGAAAGAGGTTAATCGTCTCAAAGCACTTTCTACTTCCTGCCCTTTCATCTGTTAGCTCAAGGCCCTGAACGAAAGGCAGTGCAAATGTAGAGGAGGTGAACATTGTACAACTTAGCAACAAAATACTTGTAAAACACAAGGAAATGGAGAAGCCAGGGAAATTCCCAAAACTGCTGTAGCACTTGGAGGGGAATGGATAGTTGAGAAACTACAAATAAAAACAGAATAATCTATTAATAAATGTTGTGTCATCTGCTTTGGAGAATTCTTAGATGTTCAGACTCTGAGCCTTTAGTGGTTTTGGGAAGAGATAGCATGCGTACCAGTAACTCAAACTTGTTGAGGTTTGGTCTGTTACTATGTTGTAATGTTAAATACTGGTCCCCAAGGTCTACTTAACCCCAAGGAGAAGATCTGTACTATGGAACCTAGCTCCATATTTTAAAACTATTGGTTAAATAAAGAAACCTACAGCCTGGGCAGAAGAGAGGTAGATGTGGCTTTGGTTCCTGAGCTTGGCAGGCCAGCAGGGAGAAGATAGGGAAAGGAGAAGACACCATGGGAGTAATGGATCCTGAGAACTGGCCATGAGGGTTAGACAGTTGGACAGAGTAAGAGCACCCCAGGTAGACCATGGCAAGCTATATCTCGGAGTTATTGGCAGGGAATAGACATATATCATAGAAGTTAGACCCCTGCCCAACTCTAGTACTTTTTTTCACTTTATTTATTTACATTCTAACTGTTGTTCCCCTCTTTGTGCCTCCTCCTACAGTTCCTCATCCCCTGCTACAGTTCCTCATCCCTTTCCTCCTCTCCCTTGCCTCGGAGAGGGTGCTTCCCCCTGCCCCCCACCCCACCACCCCCTCCCTTCCTTCAAGTCTCCCAAGGATTAGGTGCATCTTGTCCCACTGAGACCAGCCTAGCCCATGTATGCTGCCTGGTTGGTGGCTCAGTCTCTGGGTGCTCCATGGGGTCTGGGTTAGCTGAGACTGCTTGTCTTCCTATGGGGACACGTTCCCCTTCAGCTTCTTTAGTCTTTCCCCTAAGTCAACCATAGGGGTTCCTGGCCTCAATCAAATGGTTGGGTGTAAGTATCTGTGTCTATCTCAGTCAGCTGCTGTTTGGGACTCTCAGAGGACAGCCATGCCAGGCTCCTGTATCTAAGCATATCCCAGCATCAGTAGTAGTGTCAGGCCTTGGTGCCCCACCCCATGAGATAGATCCCAAGTTGGTCCTGCCATTGGACTACCTTTCCCTTAATCTCTTCTCCATTTTTGTCCCTGCAGTTCTTTTAGACAGGAACAATTCCAAGTTCTAGCACTTTAAAGGCTTAAGTTTTACATCTTTTATATGGGAACTGAATGATCAAAGGTGGGATAGAAACCTCTGACTGAGATGAAATATTTACTACAACACTAACTCATGATAAAATTGTTCTATGCCTTATGAAAAACTTAAATGCAATTCTGTCGCTTGCTCACTGAAGAATTAATTACTTTTGGTCACAGGAACTGTTTGTGTAAAGAGGAATTATCTGAATAGTGTGTTGCAAAATGGTAGAATTTGGGAATGTGAAGGTGATTACATGGAAACAAGAATTCACCCCAATACACTAGTGAGAATAGTATACAGGGAAGAATATCTGGTATAGAAGCTAGTGGAGATTATGACATGTGTATGAAAATGACACACAGTTACAGCTGAATATAATTACTCCACTAAATTGTTGGAAATGTTCCCTCAGAATCTGAAAATGTGCTAATAGTGTATGCTATGGTTTAGATATGTAGTCCCTGAAAAAACTTGTGCGTTGAAGGCTTGGTCCCCTGCTGGTAACAGTTGAGAAGTGACTGGATCATGAGTGCACTTACTTCAACATGGCACAAATCCATTGATGACTAGCTGAATGGTCTGTTAGGAGACAGGGCCTTGCTATAAGAAATTAGTATGTGCCTCCTATGCCATGGTATGAACAGTTTTCTTCCTAGTACCATTCTGCTATGGCATGCTACCTCATCACAGAAGGAGGAATGATAGAGACAGTTGACACAGACTAATACCTCTGAAACTGTGAGCCAAAATCAATGCTTCCTCAGCTGGTCTGATTAGTGCACACCTGTAATCCTAGGATTTAGGAGACTGAGGATGAAGGATTACAAGTTAGAAAGCATCCTATAATCCACAAAAAAATACTTCCTTCCTTGCTTAATTTTGTCACAGATACAAAGTATTAGCTAATTCACTCTAGATATGGACAGTTTTCCATTTGACTCTTTTTTTTTTCATAAAGAGAAGCTCTGTGCCAGGTATAGAAGTGTATTACTGCAGTTCCAGCTACTTAGACTGAGGCCGGAAGATCAGCTGAGCTCTCCCATGAATTTCAAGACACCCTGGGCAGCACAGTTAGACATCTTGTCAAATCTGTAGCCCTTCAATAACTTTAGTCTGCTCTTACTTAGAAATCCAGTCAATTCCTTCAAATGGGTTTTCAACTGAAAGCATCCCTGTGTGTGCCTTGGAGAAGTTTGGATTGGACTTCCAAATCTTCTCCTTTGCCATTATGTCACTTATTTTTTTCCCAGTGCAATTAACCTGATTTAGATGTTCTTTACTGGTTTCCCCTAGAAAAGTCAGAAAAATACGATCCACGTGATGTTGAAAGGCTTCAGCAAGATGATAACTGGGTTGAAAGTTACTTACATTGGAGACATAACATTGTTGATGAAACACTGAAGATGCTTGATGAGAGTTTTCAGTGGAGGAAAGAATTCTCTGTCAATGGTAAGTAAGCTGGTCGACTTAACCAATATGGGCCAATAGCATCTGTATAAATGTCACTGTTCAGTGTTTGTCTGGATTTGCATATAGTCTTAGCAGTCATCATAAACACTAGAAGATTACCTTTAGAGGCCTAATTATACTTTCAAAGGGACAGTTTATGACAAAATCTTAGAATGAGAATCCCTCATAAGAAAATCAGATCACAGGGAACTGAGTCACACATTGTCACTAAAAGCATGGTGGCTTAGTCTGTGTTTGGTTTGATTCCATTAAACAACAAACAGTAAGATAGACTTCCATCTCAGACCTAAAAGTAAAAACTCATTGCTGTGCTGGTTTTCTTTTTTTCCAGTTATTTCTCACGTGTTACCATATCCCCAGAGTACCTTATGCTCGTTGATTATTCTAAAACTGAATGGGAACTCCCAGAAAGGAAATTTATCCCCAAGGATAAACTTTTTAAAGCCACTGCTAGATTGAAATTTGTCATTAAAATTGGTTTTCGAAATCTTAGAGGGAGTTTTAGAGTACTTTTCAGGTATGTGAAGAACTTTGCAAGAAAGGTTACCTGTTGTCTCCCTCTAAAAAGTTAACAGGAGGAAGCAGGCACAACTGCCCAGCCCTATAAAACATTACTTGTAATAGAAGATTATGAACTCCATAGTGACTGGGCCTAAAGACTTAAATACAAAATAGTCAACAAATCTAGAGCTAATTTTCTCTCAATTATTTATGCTAGAGTCCACAAGAAAGGATATGTCTAAAATCTTAAGAAGTAAAACATTGGCAAATGAAAACCAGTAGGCAGTTTAAACAAAGGAATATATATGAGTCAAGCAAATAAACAATTCACATCTGCCATTTTCAAATCATATACAAAATAAACGTTTATGCAGAGTAAAGTTTGAGGGGTGTATGTGTGTTGAGCTTACTGAGAATCTAATACTAAATTCAACAGTATGCTGCTGGTTTCTGGTGACACACACTGAAGATATGAGTTAGGCAGAGGGAATGGGAGAGAAACCTTGAGAGTTCTCTGGGAAGTGCTGGTGAATGAAACACAGGCCTGTTGTGTGCTGCCTTGCTGCCTTGGTTCTCAACCTCCCTTAGAGATCAGTCAGGTCTCTTGTTGTTTTTGCTGCTAAAGAATTGTATATTTTTCTTGAATTATTTTCCACCTTCTCTAAAATAATAGAGTTTACTGTGTATAAAACATTGAAGGAAAATGCCATCTCAGGGATAGGGAGATTGCACAGTAGACAGCAGCTGGGGCTAGGGGCTCAAGGGTGGAGACAGGAAGATCCCAGGGCACTTTGCTGTTTAGCTAATATAATAGTATAATGAAATCAATTCAGCCAGCTCTAATTTAAGTGTGAGACTCTCTCCCAAAAGTAAGGTGAGTATTATAGCGGATGACATTAATGCCTAGTCTTTACACACACACACACACACACACACACACACACATAAACACACACACAAAGGGTGGGAAGGAGGGAGGGAAGGAGAGGGGGAGGATGCAGGGGACTAGAGGAAGAGGAGACAGGAAAATAGCATCTTGCTAAATAAAACAGTGATTTTTTTCCCCCTCAAATTCTGAGGTTGTGTGAATATTTCTTCATGTGACTTTTGTTTGATTTTGGGGGACCCAGGGATAGCACCTTTTGTGTGCTAACCTTGCACCCTACCACTGACCTACACCCAGACTGTGTCCAGACAGGATTAAATTGAATAGTTTCTTAGTGTTAACATGTGTTGACAAGTCAAGTTGTTATTTGGAACCCACCCAGAATCTACAGAGGCAGCCATAAAAATAAGAGAGGCTTTCCAGCTTTTTCCATCATCTGTAAATCTTTTGTTACTTGTTTTCTCTGTAAATCTTTTGCCCATTGTTTTCTCAGCGGGAAGTAGCCTTTTGTAGTGCCAACAACTCTTTCTAGGTTTATTTTTTTTCTAATTTAAAATCCAGCTGTTGCTCCCCCTCCGAGTCACACTCTCTCAAAGTTCCTCATCCCATCCCCCACCCCACCGTGCCCACCCCTTCCCTAGAGGATGCTCCCCCTCTACCAGGCGTCTGCCCTCCCTTGGGCATCAAGTCTCTCTCAAGGATTCAGGCAAATCTCCCACTGAGGCCCACCAGTCATAAGTTACATTTTATTCAAGATTTTAAGTAAATTGTATCTTGTTCAAGTTTGAGTGAGAAGAACTACTATGTAACATTACCTTTAGAGTGTGAGTTTTCTTTTTAGATACATGGATTACTACTATTACTGATCAAAGTTTATCACTTTCTAGACCTTAGTGAATCCTCTATTCCAAGATGGTTATTAGAACTTGGTGGTATTTATCTCCACGGTTATGACAAAGAAGGTAACAAATTATGTAAGTATATGTAATTCATACTCTAAATTTTTAAGACCTTGAAATATACATCTGTGTCTCAAATTAATAATCGCAGAAGCTTTCCATATGCATACATAAATTCCTGCAACTGGAGATCTATGGCCATCTTTACCCCTGTCAAATACTAGCAAGGCATACTTTGCATTATTATAGACTAAGCCATGAACACAAATACTGTGATTTAGTTTCCTGTCTCTTTCTATGATAAGACACCATGACCAAGGAGACGTGTAGAAGAGGATTTTGGGGGCTTCCAGTTTCAGAGGGTTAGAGTTCACAATCTTGATGGTCTGGAGTATGGTAGCAGGAAGGCAGGCGTGGCACTGGAGCAGTAGTTACTCAGTCATTGCCTTCTCACTTGGTGCTAGTGCTCCACCTACTATTTCTTTTGATGGAGAATCTTTTGCCCATTGCTAAATATCTAAAATGGACATTTAAGTCTCTCCTGGTCTCCTCTTAGCTTTTTCTGAAATATGTGTAGTAATGGAAGTTAAGTTGTCTGTTGTTCAGATGCTGGTCTTACCCGCTCTTCCACTGGCCCAAATCACTTATGTGCTTATGTGCACCCTGCTTGCCTTTCCCTTAGTGCGTGAATTGCACTGCATGTTGATAGCATACTGCACAGTCTTCTTATTTCTCTGCCTCTTCATTCTTAAGTCTCTTTCTCTCATACCTCTTCTGTGGTTTGCTCCTGAAACATGTTTCCCAAAGGCTGCTCTCTAGCTGATAATGTCCCATGGGGTCACCTCAAACACATCAGCCCTGCCAACTTCCCAGTGCACAGGGCAGTTCCTATGCGATTCCCAGGCTACGCACACATACCCAGCAGTGTCTCCTGACTGCGATGTGCCTTCATCATGATCTACAACTCAAACCTACTGCTCGTGGTCCTTCCCTCTTGCTTAGCTCTGGCCCGTGTGTTGGCTCTCCCTGCAATTTAGCTTCATTTTGGCCCACTTTCTCTTCAGCAGCCACTCCCACAGTTCAGTCCTGCCTATCCTGTTCCCCTGTTGTCAGCTCCTTCCCTGGTTATGACCAGATAGGTTTCCTCCCTGACCTCTTACGCTCCAACCTCTATGGCACTGCCCAAGCTAAGTCCCTCCTTAAGAGTCATTTAGCTCCTCCCTGTCTCTTTTCTACTTCTTGCCACCTATCCCATTTTAGTCTCAGCTGCCACCACCTGGAGCATTTGCAAGGTCCACACCTCTGCACCACAGTCTCCCAGGCCTCCCGCCTGCCTGCCTGTGTCTCTCCTCTGGGTAGAATGTGTTTTCTAGCATTGTTGGCTTTCCTCTTGAGCATAGTGAAGAGCACTTCTCAGTTATTACATGTTTGTTCACCTGCAGTTCTCTTTTCAGAGAGAACGTCACTTAAATATGAAGTCTGTATATTTCCTAAAGGAGAGAGAAATAGTTTGCCTCTCTTCTGTTCTTTCATTTAAAGGTACCAAGTACAACTTAAAGAGGGGAAAGATTTTTCTTACTCAAAACAATATGAATTATAATGGAAGGAATATGTCAAAGAAAAGAATATGTATATATATATGAAAATGCCATAAATTGTATGCTTATTTTTTTATCTGTTTTTCTGTGTAAGTCTGGATTAGAGTGAAGTACCACATAAAAGACCAGAAAACCATAATGGACAAGAAGAAGCTCATAGCTTTCTGGTTGGAACGATATGCCAAGAGAGAAAACGGGAAGCCAATCACAGTGATGTTTGACATGTCTGAAACTGGACTCAATAGCATAGTAAGCATTCTGCATTATTTACTAAGTCGTTGTTTGTCCTAGTTCCCTCCATCCTTGTTGTCTTATTGCCAACCAAATATTGTTGTAAAATGAAGCTAGCAGAATGCAAAAGGATTGATTTCCCCCTTGCATTGTATGTGAAGTCAGACACGGAATAGGGTTTGCAGAGAATCACATTTGCTTCTGTATTCCTCGTGTGTAAGACTTGAAGGATGGCAGAGTACGAGTCATTGTGGTGAACGCTGAACTTTTTTTTTTTACCATGTTAATGTCCTGCTACACTGACCTCCATGCCTGGTACAGAGTGACACACTCAACTAAATATTGAAAAAACACATGTGTGATCTCTGTGACCTTGTATTTTTACTTTGAAGTTGCAAGATGTTCATGTGAGTTTACCCAGTACCACTCTCTGTGCTTTTCTTGGGCACTTGTATATTCTTCTCGGATTTTTAAAAATTTCTTGATTTGATTTGGTAAAGTTGGGAAACCAGTTTTCTTCATATAACTTTTGGCAGCTTGAAAACGTAGTTAGATTAAGGATTACAGTGTCAGTACTTGTTACATATACACAGCTTGCCCCAGCACCTCATAGAACTGAGGTCTGAAGATCATTTGAACTTAGGAGTTCAGAGATATCCCAGACAGCATAGTGAGACTATCTCAAAAATAATGGAAGATTGGAAAAAGTCTAAATGTCCAACATGACAAAATGGTAAATTGTATTATACCTAATTGGTAGTCATATAAGTTGGTATTTGTGAAGAACTTGTAATAATATTGGAGAATACATGTTTAAGAGGAAAAGAACTGCATTACTATATTATGCTGATGTGTAACCCAAAATGGTGGTGTCTTAAACAACAAAACCCAGTTACAGAAAACAATTCCAGAGAGGTTTTGGAGAGGGAGATGGCAGCACATTTTCTCAACCACATTTGTGTTTTCGCAACCACAAATCATGTATGCTAATGATTTCTGTTCCGTAATGTAGGGGGAGGGAATTGACAAGAGCTATCTGATGGATTTTCAACAGACTCACATATTGTCATTTTTAATTTATAAAGAAAGTATATTGGTACCATTGGATATTTCATTCATTATTAATGTTATAAAGCACCTGGATCTTTATTGGATAATTTTGTTTATTTTATAACACTCATGATTCACATAGTCACTTTATAAAGATGCATATAAGAGCCATATGATACTTTAGTAAGAATTTGACTACCATGTTACCTGTAACCTTTTGGCCACCTAGCTAAAAGAATGGAATCATTTAATGTTATACAAATAGCTGGACTTTAAATAATTAATAATTTAGGAAAACGTATTCTCAGCAGTTGAACTAGAAGGAAACACCTTGCATTTGTTATCAGAGGATGGACACTGTAAGTGATATAGATACCATTCTGAAAAGCATCCTTAGAGATTGATTGTACAATAGTCTATTTCATGGAAGTATGTTATATAATACCCAGTATAAACACATACCACTGTCGTCAACTCCCCTAAAATTAGCTTTTATGAACAATGACTGAATAAGCGATGGCAGTGACTACGAGATAAAGACTAGTAATATCTGAGAGTAGTCACAGATATTAAATTAGGCAACCAATATTTTATACACCTAGTTTTTAAGTCCTTTTATCTGACTCTTACTTAACTGTAGATTTTTCAAACTATGCCTACTGCATATAAAGACTATTTATAAAGGTATTACTATTTACTAGGACTTCTCCCAGAATAAATAGTTGTAGTTGAGGATGCTTACTTTCAGTTTACTGCAATTAAAGGCAGTGTAACTCACATGCTAGGAAAGACTTTATAGCCTCTCCTGTTTAGAATCACCAGCCTTTCAATAGCTGTGCTAGATTGCAGCTTGTCTGCTTAGCACTTCAAATTAGAAGTGTTTATAAGGTGGCTGAGCAGGATAAGTGGAATAATATGGGGACTGGAATATGACTAATATCCCTAATGACCTCGTTTCCTGTTGTTGTGTATGAAGCAAGAGAACTAACCAGGAAGCTGTTTAATACAGATTCCTAAAAATTGGAATGAATAAACAGGTCTTGATTATAAACTAAAAAACAGCAACAACAAACTAATACAGGGTATCTTAAATAAAAAGTAAATTGGAAAGTCAGATCAGTGGGATCCTTGTATAGAAATATAATACAGCATATTTTATTGAAATTCGAATAAGGTAAAAATTAGATTTAGAAAGTAAATACTATGCCATAATATATATGTGTGCAGATATATTGTTTGAGTGAGTTATGTTATAAACTATATATCCTTTTCAATAGTTCTTTTGTTGTTCAATAGCATTTTTAGAGTCTCTCTGTGGAGATTGCTTTTATATCCATTGCATGCCCCATGGCTTTTGTAGCCTGAAGCATATAATTAATTCAAAGTAATACAAATAAATTTTAAAATACCCGTAAGTATTTGACTTCTTCAACTCAATTTTCAGGCCAATTCTTAGCTTAATGACTTAAAACCATATCCCTTAGGGCTATAGATATTATATCAGCTTATGTTTTAAGAAAAATAGCTATCTCACTTGCATCTAATAATATATCACTGTTTGAAATGTATAATTTAATGTTGTCTGATATGGACAGTCTTAAAACTTTAATATTTATTTTAGGACATGGACTTTGTAAAATTTATCATCAACTGCTTTAAGGTGTATTACCCCAAATACCTCTGTAAGTAACTTACTCCTTTATAAAAATACAATATATTGAAATTGTTGATGGTATCCAAAAATGTTCATTTTATATTGTAGATTATCATACCTGAAACACTGTGTTCTGATGAAGTACTTCAAATGTACTCTTAGGTAGACATGTAAATCCTTATCTCAGTAGATACATAGACATTTTTCTGAAGTAGTTTTCCTTTAGGGTTGTAGTTATGAGTGAAGTTCTAGACTCCAAAAGAGCCTGTAACACTGAACACCTAGCAGTGTGCAATTATATATATTGATTTGCAACATGATCTTATTTGTACTGATCCTTGTCTAAAATTATATTTATTATATGGCACTTGCTGCATGCAAAAGCAGACAAGTCATACTAGTAAAGTACACTGTAAGGCAAATAAAGTACAGTGTGTTAGTAATTTGTTGTTTTAGAACTGGCAATAAGAAAATACTGAGCCAGAATGCACTACATTTAACTCTGGTATTTAGAGGGTTTCATGTTGTTCTGTTTTCTTATGGTGCTGGGGATTGAACATGGGGCCTTTGTGCTTGCCAGACAAGTGTTCTACCACTGAACTAACATCCACAGCCCTGTTTGAATTTTATCTCTCCCTTTAATGATGGCAGTTCAAATTATGGACTCTTTCTAAGCCTTAGAAGCTCATTTTTCATTTGTTGGATTTCTGTAATCAGTTACCCATTGGGAAAGTAAGTGGCCAACCCACATAAACAGTCAATTTTATTTAGCTCCAGTGTAGTAAAAGCCAAAAAGGCAGAAGAGGCAAAAGGATATAAAAAATGGAAATTCATAGAGATACCTGTATGTATTCCTGGCAGATACCACAGTTATGTTCTCTTGGCTAACAAAAGCATAATGGAAGTCGAGAATCAACACCACCTATAGCCTTATATTGAAAACCCTTCAGAGACTATTTTTGAATGTTTTTAGATAAGGAAAATGACAGTATTCAGGTTGGAAAACTTGAACATTCCATATTTCCTTATATATCTGGCACATGCCTTGATTCCTTAAATCTTGCTAAGCAGTGCCCATCAATGGACACTACAGAAATACTACTTCAAGATATCAACTTGGTTCTTTTATGAACAAAACAAAACTGAAATATTTATTGAACAATCTAAAGGATAAGCCATATAGAAATAGTACTAATGTCACTATTACTTTATAAAATACATTCAGTCTTCTAAAACACCGGTTGACTGAAATATTTAAGTTTGTGATGAGCCTCTGAGGGAAAGATGTATAACTATCCGTTATTTATAAAATATGTCCAGGATTATTTTGAAAGAAATATTTATTTTTTGGTTTGTTTGGATTTGGTTTTTTCGAGACAGGGTTTCTCTGTATAGCACTGGCTGCCCTGGAAATCACTCTGTAGACCAGGCTGGCCTCGAACTCAGAAATCCACCTACCTCTGCCTCCCAGAGTGCTGGGATTACAGGCGTGCACCACCATTGCCCGGCTGAAAGAACTATTAATAAATTCATGGATTCATATTATGGTACATAGAAATATCGCTCATTTCAGTTAACTACAAATGATGTCCCTGTTTTATTACAATTGTGTGGTTTTGCAGACATTGGATTTTATGGGTATTAAACTTACTGTTCTTCAAAAGCTGTCATGAACTCCAACTATTAAACCTTACTTATATCCCTGCTCAAAAGCAAGAGTACTAAGCACCAAGTTCTTTTGGTGGATTTCACTTTGTGCTAGTTTTACATAATATTGTAGGGGATTCTCATCTTGGAGAAGAGTGAAATTACGTATTGATTTATCTGCAATAGAAGAGTGGATCAGCTATCACACTTTGTGATTTCTGATTTCTTTCTCACATTTGCTTATAGAGCTACTTAATATTCTCAACTCAGTATGTAAATAACAGTTGTGCATACTTCAGAATTTTTGGCTTCCTAGAATTCATTTACAATTACTAAAAGATAAAATTTCTGTGTCTCAGAGTCAGAGGGAAGGGACCAGCTGTATGACTAGTCAACAGTGTAATCTGAAAATGTATAAGTGAAGCCATACATTAGACATGTAAATATTGTTTTTAAAGTGCAGTTGCTTTCAGCACTGATCTGGCACGTCACACCCATTCCCCTTAACTGTTTTCTTGTGTCCCTTCGTTAAACTAGCAAATAAACAGAGGGATGGGTCATTTGCCAATTGACAGTGACTGCTCATTATTGGGACTCCTCTCTATTGTGAGCCAATGGTTCAGTCCCAGCCCCACTCACACATTTCTGAAGTAAAGCCTAAGCAGCCAGTTCCATATTTTTCATATGGTAGCCAGGTCAAACTGATAGACTGTTGTAGAGGTACTAAGTCACATGAAGTGAGACTGTTTTTCCATCTTTCAGCAAAAATAGTGATCTTTGATATGCCTTGGATAATGAATGGTGAGTATATTATTATGTTTTTTTTTGACTTTCATTTGTCTTAAACTATGTTTCTAGCACTGTTTAGGAGCATGTTCATATTATCCTTGTGGACTCTTAAAAGGCTGGAGCCAAAGTCCTCAAAGGTTTGTTTTGTAAACAGATAGGACTGCCATCCTCTCCTCAGAGCTTGGGAGCTTTTCTACTTGTCTTTTGTAAAACCAGCAGGAAGCAATTCCGCCACTTTAATAAAACAATTGTAAGAAACCTCTTTCTCTTTCCCACAGGAAGTGAATTACAAAACATGTATTGGCTAGGTTTTCTCTTGGTTCCAGTGTTGAGGGACAAAGTGGGAGAAACCTGAAAGTCACTCCAAATCATTGAGGTCACATGGCCCCTTTTGACAGTCATAATTTTGTTAAGAGTCTTTTGAAATGGCTATTGAAAAAAAATATTCCCTAGTGATTTGAAAGGCAATTCTTTTCTTCACATTGATTTTGTTGGTGTTCTATAAGTCCACGGTTGCATACACAGCTAACAATAAGGAAACTCTGTAAACTGAAATTTGGTGCTTTCAAAAGTTCTTTATTGGCAAGCCCTTTAATACTGGTTAAGACTAAACAAACGGACCTCTTACATTATTAAAATGTTAAATCAAAAAAAAAAAACAGGTCACTATTGACTCATGGAAATAAAAAATGGTTTATAGCAATGATCTTTGAAAACTAGATGAAACTGATAAATTATTAGAAAGACCTAGACTGCTGAAGCTGATTCAAGAATGAAGTAGTAGCCAAAAGTAAATTAATTAATTAATTGATTTTAAAGTGTTAAAATAAAAATAAAAATTTAAATCCCACAAAGAACGTTCAGGCCCTGATGGGTTTTCTGGCAAATTCTATGAAATATTTAAATAATTTACCCTGCTCCTTTGTAAACAGTTCTAAAAAATAGGCCACAAAGGAGAGGTTTAACTCATTTATGAGTATATACAATCCTACTACCAAATGTCAGACAACAGGAGAACTGGAGATGACAACCCCTTCCAACTACAGACGTACCAATGGTCTGATGGCATATCTGGGTATATGGCATATACTGTATGGGTATATGGTATAACTGGGGATATGGCAGTTGCCTGGCCTGTGTGGAAGCCTGAGTTTCACCCCTAGCACTGCAGAAGGACAAAACTATCAAACCGTACCCAAAGAAATATAAAAAGCATTGCAGGTGGCAGAGTGCTTGAGAACTGAATTTAATCCCTGAGAATCTATATAAAGAAGACAGTCATAATAGCAACACGTGCTTAAACCCCTCAGCACTGAGAAATGAGGGTTGGGAGAAGAAATAAACAGAACTCTGGAACTCTCTGGCCAACCATTCTAATGTAATCAATGACTTTAGGACAGTGAGACCCTGTCTCAAAAAGACAAGGTGGATAACTATTGAGCTGTGACTCCTAAGGTTGTCTTCTGGCTTCTACATACATGCATATACATGTAAGCACACACACACACACACACACACACACGCACACACACACACACACCACCACCACCACCACCACCACCACCACCACACACCAAAAGGCATTACAAGCCATGACAAAATAGGACTTGCCTCAGTCATGCAAAGTTGGTTTAAAGTAAAAAAAAAAAAAAATCAGTGTAATATATCATTACTAAAATGCAGAAGCCAAACTACAGAATCATTTTAGTAGAAGAAACACATGCACGCGCGTGCACACACACACACACACACACACACATCAAAAATCTAATACCCTTTCATGATAAAACTCTTTTAAAAGTAGCAACAGAAAGTACTGTTGAAACAAGTCAGTTTTAAAGGGATCCTAGCAGTCTATCGAAGACTGCCTTCAACAAATTCAAGAAGTTCCCTAAATGACTTTCAAATGTTTGATCATTCACTATAACTCGCTGAAAACAAATGATGTTCACCATTGTGATTTATTGCAAGGAAAAGATTTAGAAAGAAGTTCCAAATGTGAAACAGATCACTCTCACCATCGATGTGACAGGGAGTATTGCCAACCAAGGAAATTCACTGAAGGCTGCATGCCTTGATTATCAGACATTGTCTTGGGGTTCCATTATGTAGGCATGAGTGATTTTGTCTGTGGCTAGTCCCCACTGGTACTCCATGGTCTACTGCCCCTACCTTAAATCACGTGTTGGTTTTTCTCTCATAGCCAAGTCCCACCCTAATCTGATCTCATGTTGTTCCCACTACTCCAAGGCTCCCAGGGGGAAAAAAAAAAAAAGACAATCCTACCAAACAGGAAGGCTTTCTCCCAGAAGCTTGGGAGCAAAGGCCAGACCTCTCTTTAGGTAAGAGCAGTTTTTTTAACTGCATATGGCAGAACTTTTAACCTGACAAAGGTCTTTTATGGCAACCCATAGGCAGAAACAGTTGCAAATTAGTTCAATACAGCTGGCATAAAAAAAAAAAAAACAGACTTAACACTTCATTTAATTCCAATAACATGACTTCAATCCTGTCAAGTCACAGGCTGTTTTAAATTGAACAGGAAAGTTTAAATAGTGCTTGAACAAAAGCCTAAATCATAGGGAGCCAGAATAAAAAAGCCCGTGATTTTCTAAACCACACTTTAATGGTTTTTATTATTCTGATTTCCGCTTTCTTGTCTACTGCCACTTTTGCGTATTTACTGCAGCATTATGCTTTTATTTTTTTTCAAAATAGGTTAAAATGTTCCATTAGGTATAATATTTTTAATTAAGCCTAAAACTAATGACAAGACACAGGACAGAATTGTAGCTGCCGTAGAAAAATAGCTACATTTGGTGGCAGTTTATTCTTGTGGAGTCTTTCTCGTGGTTATATAAACTGCAGAGCCTGGGTAAAGGGCAGGGCTTTGAGTCCGGAAGGAAGCTGGTTCTGGCTCACACCCATAATGAGCAAGGGCCCCTTCCTCCTGTTTCTGCCGTTCCCTTTGAGGAGGGATTTTTTTATTGAGGGTTTATCAGAAGAACCACAGAGTGAAAGGCTCTTCACAACATCCTGCAATTCCTTCCTGAGTCACAGAGCAGTTGAGCTCATTGTCTAAATGTCATAGTTGTTGAGGCCACTGATAGATGTGGTCATAGGACACAACCCTGAGAAGCTTCTCCAGTGACCATGAGGGTAATTTAGGCTCCCTGGATCTCCATGGAGCATTTGAAATGTGCGAGGGACATGCATACCATAAAACCTGCTGGAATTAAAGAACGGTAGGTGTCCTGCCTCAGAAAGGCAGGACAACTCTGAGTTCAAACTGGTTTCAGAAGGTCTGGGATAGTGCATACAGTAAGGAATGTGTTTGTCAAAGCTCATGTGGTGACTTACTTGTTTTTCCTCAGCTGCTTTCAGAATTGTGAAAAGCTGGCTTGGCCCTGAAGCAGTAAGCTTGTTGAAGTTTACAAGTAAGAATGAAATCCAGGAGTATGTCAGTGTGGAATACCTGCCTCCCCACATGGGTGGGACAGTAAGTACCGGCCTTGAAACTTGTTATGGTAGAACACTAAACAATAATAGAGTTCTATACTATGTACTCAAAAGGAAAAGGGTGAATCTTTTTTGTTTAATTTTTATTCTTCTCTCATACAATACATCTCAATCACGGTTTCCCCTCCTTCCACTCCTCCCAGTTCCTCTCACCTCCCCTTTCCACCAGATTCACTCCTCCTCCGTTTCCCTTCAGAAAAGAGCAGGCCTCCTAGGGACACCAACTGAACATGGCACAAGATACAGTAAGACCAGGCACAAACCCTTATTTCAAGACTGGGTGAGGCATCCCTGTAGGAAGAAAAGGGTCTGAAGAGCAGGCAAAAAGACTCACTTCCGCCGTTAAGAGTTTCCCCAAAACACCAAGCTAACATATATATATATATAATCACCTAGCATAGACCCAGGCAGGCATCTGCGATTGCTGCTTCAGTCTCTGTGAGCCCCTTTCAGCCCTGCTTAGTTGAGCCATGGTCTCATGGTGTCTTTGATCCCTCTGGCTCCCACAATCCGCCCCCTTCGTTTCAGGGGGATCCCAAGGATCTGAGGAGAGGGACCCAATAAAAACCTCCAGCCTAGGCTGTCTCTCTTCCTCTGTGCCTAATGTTTGACTGTGGTCTCTGCATCTGTTGCCATCAGCTACAGTAGACAGCCTCTCTGATGACAACTGGACTAGGCACCAGTCTATGAGTACAGCAGAAAATATTGGGACAGTTGTATTGGTCCTGTCCTAGGTCTCTGGGCTATTCATCCTCTGCTTCCTGACCATTCGGGCAGTGTAAGGCATTAGTCTCAAGTTGGACCAGCCATTGGTTGGCCACTTCCACAAGTTCTATACTACTATTGTCCCAGCACATCTTGCAGGCAAGACAAATTATAATTTGAAGGGTTTGTGGCTGGGTTAGTGTCCAGGCCCACTAAAACACTGGAAATCTTGTATCTTTTAGTTAGAGTTTCTGTTGCTACAAAGAAATACCATGACCAAAAAGCAAGTTGGGGAGAAAGGTGTTTTATTTCACTTACAGTTCCATATTACTATTCATTATTAAAAGAAATAAGGACAGGAACTCAAACATGGCATGATCCTGGAGCCAGGAGCTAATGCAGAAGCTGTGGACGGGTGCTACTTACTGGCTTGTTTACCCTGGCTTGCTCAGTCTGCTTTCTTCAGCCCAGGACCTCGAGCCCAGGGTTGGCACCACCCTCTATGTGCTGGGCCCTTCCCCATTGGTCATTAACTGAGAAAATGCCTTACAGCTGGATCACATGGAGGCATTTCCTGAACTAAGGCTTCTTCCACTCTGGTAATGCCAGCTTGTGTCAAGTTGATAAACAACCTTTTGCAAGTACATTTTACCTACTTACAAAAGATGGATCGTTCCGGCTCCGTACCTTCCATTACTGGTCACGCTCGTATATTCCAGGGAGTTTCCTCTGCATTGGGTTTCCACATCGATCCATAGATGCCCTCCAATTCCAGTCACCTGTCCCCCATCACCTCATCCCTCCTATCCCAGGTGCCCCCAATCCATCTCAAAATTTATTCAGTTTCCCCTTCCCAGGGAAATGTAGGCCCTATCATAATGCAAAAAAAAAAAAAAAATGATTAGTGATACCCCTAAAATAAGATGCAGTGGTGTGGATACTTTCCACTCATGTTTTAAAGTTTTTCGATTTTTGAATAGGTAATGTGTATATATGATTCTAAACTGGCATGCATTCAGTATTCAAAAGTATATTCAGAAATAATTCTTCCTAAAATGTCTTCTAAAATGCCTTCTGTGGTTGCATTTCTCAGATTAAGTTCTAGAGATGTGCGTAGCATATGTAGACAAGTGTAGGCAAGTGCTCATAAGCCTTCCTCCTACAGATCCCTTTTAAATAGGTGGTACAGTATTGTACACCTCCATTTCCCCTTCATAGCACCATTCAGAGGTCATTCTAAATCCGTGTGTGGAAAGCTTTCACATGTGTATGGCTGCAGTGCTCCAGTTTCGTGATTTTGATGTGTGTCCTTGGTTTTCTTCCCTGCCTTTCCTACCCAATGGTCTTTTTATCCTTAAGGGTGTGCTGTCAGTGTGGGAACCAGGAGGTGTAGGCCAGTGTCTCC
>NC_067495.1:27190503-27255346 GCF_947179515.1 Apodemus sylvaticus
TGATACAAATTATATTTTGGCATTAATAATAATGTTATCCACTTTGTATCCTTTTTGGAAGACCTGGTAGAATTTGGATCATGGCATATTCCTTCAGATCTATTTCTATTTCTGTTCAGATGGAATTCAAAGATTTGGTTCACATTTGATTGTGCAATGAGCTGGCTTATAAGATGGTCCATTTTGATTCCCATTTCCTGCTCATCGCATCTCTCAACCTTGAGTACTCTCCTCCATTAAACTTAGATAAGAGTTAGTATCTTGATGCTAATGAATAGACTAATAGAATTTACATCAACAAATTGCTATTATTGCCTTTTTAACTTACATACTTTGCTAAAGAAAGCTGCCATATTGGAAATACACCACAAGGAACTGATGATGTCCTTGAGCAAACTGCTAGCCACCAAAGATCTAATCTTTCATGTAACAGCCATTGTCATAACAATCATGTGAGTCTAGAAGTAGATCTTTCCTCATTTGAGCTTCATCAAGATCATATTTTGGTTGATGTCATGTATAGCAGAGTTCCAGAGCCAGAAGAATCACTGTTTGAATTTAAGATCCATGTAAACCATGTGCTGCTTTAGTGTGTTAAGTTTAGAATAATACATTACACAGAACTAGGTAAATAATACAGGCTGAGATGGAAGGCACTAGGGTTTGAACATCTGATTTTAGATAGACACTAGCATTGAACTGTGAATCATACTGCAAAAGGAGCTAGCTAGGCCTGACCACCCAGTGTAGGTAGGTGGGGGGAGCACTCTCATACAGGCAAAGGGAGTGCAGATGGCAGATATGGGAGGGGTGGTGGCAAAGGGGTAACCGGGAAGTGGGATATCATGGGATGGGGGGTTGGTGCAGGGGGTAACCAGGAAGTGGGCTATCATTTGAGATGTAAACAAATTGAATGAAGAAGAAGACGAAGAAGAAGAAGAAGAAGAAGAAGAAGAAGAAGAAGAAGAAGAAGAAGAAGAAGAAGAAGAGAAGAAGAAGAAGAAGATGAAGAAGAAGAAGAAGAAGAAGAAGAAGAAGAAGAAGAAGAAGAAGAAGAAGAAGAAGAAGAAGAAGAAGAAGAAGAGAAGAAGAAGAGAAGAAGAAGAAGAAGAAGAAGAAGAAGAAGAAGAAGAAGAAGAAGAAGAAGAAGAAGAAGAAGAGAAGAAGAAGAGAAGAAGAAGAAGAAGAAGAAGAAGAAGAAGAAGAAGAAGAAGAAGAAGAAGAAGAAGAAGAAGAAGAAGAGGAGGAGGAGGAGGAGGAGGAGGAGGAGGAGGACGAGGAGGACGAGGAGGACGAGGAGGACGAGGAGGAGGAGGAGGAGGAGAAGAAGAAGAAGAAGAAGAAGAAGAAGAAGAAGAAGAAGAAGAAGAAGAAGAAGAAGAAGAAGAAGAAGAAGAAGAAGAAGAAGAAGAAGAAACAATCTAGAAATAGAACTTATAGTTCTATCCAAGGAAAAAAAGGGGATTAGCTAAATATGCCAGACTATGAAGAGAAAGAACATCCAAGGTTGTGAAGGGAGTCTGTGGCAAGTGAATCAGGCTCTGGAAAGTCAAGCAAATCTAGTTTCAAATGTGTTAATCATACAGCAAGGCCAAGGCCTGACAGATTTGACCAATAGAGACATGAATCCTTTTAAAATCCAGACCATTGAGTAAATGGACCTTAAGAGGAAGAAGAACTAAAGACACCAGCTTGCCATAGCCATTAAATGAAGAAACATTGAAATCTAGTTGGTGACATGACAGCAGCATTAATGGTTGGACATCTTCATGTCCAAAGATGAAAATCATTTTGCATTGGTATCAGTTATCCAGAAATCAATGCTGTCAATTAACTCCCATGGGTTCAGAAGCAGATAACTGAAAAGATGTACTTTTCCACTTATGTTTATTTTTTCCCTGATATCATTGTTCAAGCACTATAAGAGCACTAGCTCATTCAAGACTCTTGATAATGATGTAAGAGTGATTGTGCTGTTACCAGCATTTGGCAAAGAAGAATGTGAGGGAATCTTGAAACTCAACAGCCAGTCTTGCTCACTCTAAGTGAGCAGAATCTGTATTGAGGGACAGAAGCATATTTGGTCTCTATGATAAGCTAATTAGCTTGCTGAGACATGGACCAAAGAGAGGAATGATAAAAAGGAGGGAAATCCCAGCTATTGAAATCAGCAGAAAGGATGAAATCCAGATGCCCAGGCTGGTCTTCACATTCAGTAGCTGCAGCGTTTGCTGTCCTCTGTGAGGCCAGACAGATAGGAAAAGGAAAAATGAAACTTGATCAGTGGCCATATCCAGATCCAAAAATAAAAGCACTGAACAGCTGACAATCCTGACAGTAAACGACCTACAGAATGTTTAAGTACAGCTAAGGAAGCCAAACTTCCCCTTAGGACAACCAAATGGACACTCTCCATACTGATGAATTTGCGTTGCTAACCTGGAGGGCATTTACTTTACAGAGACAGGAAATTCTAAAATTCCTCACCTGACATGGAATATACTCTCCCTAAAGCCATGTTCACCAATGAAGACACTTTGCAATGTAAGGAACAGTTGAAGTCTTATGATTATTTTTTTCATAACTAGACAGTGAAGGTGCTACATTTTAATAGGCTGAGGTCAAAGATGTTGCTACCATCCTGCCACGTGTAGTGTCATTACAAGAAAAAATATGTGACTGGGAAGTGGTGGTACATGCCTTTAATCCCAGCACTTGGGAGGCAGAGGCAGGCAAATTTCAGAGCTTGAGGCTAGCCTGGTCTACAGAGTGAGTTCCAGGACAGCCAGGGCTATAACAAAGAAAACCTGTCTTGAAAAAGCCAAGAAAAAGAAAAAGAAAAAATATGTGGTTTGGAAATTCTACCTATGGAGGGGAGTTGCTGAACATCTACAGAGGGAGGAGAAGGGGAATATTGGTGGTTATAAAACTAGACATCAGGTATATAATCTGTCAGTGAAATAAGTTCTTCAAAATAGTCAACAAGATGGCTCAATTGCATCCTGAAGGGTTTCGAGCTTAAAATATTGGATTTACACATTAGAAAATGCAGACATCTGGCTCATAGCTGGAACCAATAACTGAGAATCGTGTCATGAAATGTCGAATCTAAACAACTTTCATTCACCTATCTGCTATATCCTCAATCAACAACTTGGATCATCAGGCACCTTGCAAAATGTCAGACACTCATTTTTCTGGCTACTAAGTAGACACAGAAATATGGAAAACCTGAGGTGCTTGATTATTCAGCAGCAAAATTGATTCACTGAGAGCCCGCAAGCATAACCACTTTAACTTAACAGGTGCATTAGGATAATTTGAACTGCATAATAGCAAAGCCAAAGGGCCATTCAGTCCTTGACAGATATAAACAAGCCCAAGAAATTTAAAAAGAACAAGCTACCCAGAATAAAAACTGAAACATATGTTGAAAGAAATAAAATAATCTTACCTGAGAAAAGACCTCAACATACCAACATTTAAAAAGAGAGAGGAAAAAGATTTTTGAAGAGTAAGCCATACCTGACTTAAATGTTTCCAAGGTAGTGCCAGGATACCAACAAAGCCTGGTTAATTTAATACAACTTTCTACAGTGGGATGTATGAAGACTAACCCAATCCTTTCTTTCCTTTAGTTTTTGATGTTTTGAGAATTTCATACATGAATTCCTTGCATCATTTTTACACCTCTCTTGCCCTCTCCAACTCCTCCCATTTCCCCTACTTCCTCTCAAATTTATGACTTCATCATTAATTATTGTTGTTCAATGTGTGTGCATGTGCATATGTGTGTGTGTGTGTGTGTACAACTTACTGACTTCATTTTTGTGGCTTGAATGTATATGTGATTGGAGTAGCCAGTTAGATAAGATGTCAAGATATCATCCTTGGAAAAGACGGATTCTTTCTCTCAGCAGTTATTAATTCTCCATAGCTGTACATCTTTAAGTGAAGCCTTGTAAAAATTCATATTTGCACATCAACTGATGTTGTCATTGTGCTGGACTTGATTATGCAATCATATTGCAGAGCTTTCATGGGTACAGCTTCCCTGTCATAACTAAAAGACGCTATTTTTCTGCAGACATTCTGGTCTTCTGGGCCTTATAATCTATATTTAGCCACTTCTGCAATGCTTTCTGAGCCTTAGGTGAAAGGGTTGTATTGTGGGTGTATTAATTGAAAATGAACACTCCATGGTCAGTTGTTCTCTGCACTTTGACCACATGTGCATGTTTGTAATGATCTCCATCTGCTGCAAAAAGAAACTTCTTTGGTCAAGGGTGAGAGCTTCACTTATTTGTGGGTATAAGGATAAGTATTTAGAATATGGTTAGAAATTATGTTGGTTTAGACAAATGGCAGTAGTAGTTTCTCCTTTAGGGTCCATAACCTAACCAGCCACCAGTAGGTAGCTAGGTTTCCAGTATCAGTCATGAATTTCTTCCTACTTGGTGAGACTTGGGTCCAATTAGATGTCGGTTGTTAGCTGTAAGATAAAAGTTCCACTATAAAATAGCTTGCTCTGCTGGTCATTATTGTAATTCATGACCTTTGAAGCTAGATTGGACTACTGATTGCTTTCCTCCATTGGCAGCTTGCATAGAACCTTCAGATTCCACTAGAACTAGTCTACATGGAGGAGACTTCCAGATCAGTTCCAGACTGATTTTTTCAGCTCCTATGTCTGAGGTATATGGTGTCTTCAGCAATAGGGCCTTATCTTCAAATTCAGGGAGGCAAACATGAACAACAGTGGCCTATGTTGTTTTGGGAGTCTGTTGGACATACCTGACAAACAGACCAAAGGGGAGTTTCCCATATTGGGATTTTGTTTTCTTTTCTTTTTTTAAAGGTGGTCTGTGGCTCTTGAGAGCAGCATTATCATCCCATGTGGCCATGTGGCATAACTGCATTTAAACTATATGTGGCATATAGATATATTTTAAGTACACATAAAATAAAGTTTCCCTATACCCTTTTCAAACATCCTTACTATTATTTACCCTTCCCCTTCCTCCATCTTGGTATTACCCTCTCTCCTTCCTCCCAGGTAAAATCTTCCCGACATTGTTCCTATTCCCCTTTCAAGGTATCCTGAGTCCTGCTGTCTCCTCTCTAAAGATGCTCTCCTGTCATCACAGTGTGACCCCTTCTTACTGTCCTATTTTTGCAGTTACTCCAGGTAATTTATTCATATCTAAAGATTCTGAGCCAGGTTCCAAATTTCACATCTCCTTGAAAGGTGGAGGAATTCATTTGTCATCTTCTTATGTCTATTTCACAAACCTTCATCTTAAATGTATATGCATAAGGTACCATCTAACAGGAAGACACTGACCTTTCATTGTAAAAATAAAAAGATGGACATCTTAATTGTTCCCATTATGGTTTCTAGAAAACAAGAACAGGAGATTTGGACAGCAGCCACCCAGTCAGTCCTGGGAAAAAATTCTCATCATTTTATCCTTCTATGCATAGCAAAATGACAATGGAATGGGTATTTATTGAAAGCTCCATAATAACAGACATTTAGAGTACAGCCAATTTTTATACTTTTCTATACTTTTATTCTATTCTCTAAGGACAGAGGATTAGGTTGCTTGCACTTAAAAACACTAGAAAACACTTCAGTATTACACTTGGAAGGAAATTTGAAGCAAATTCTTCAACAAGAAGAATGAAATTGCAAAAATTTTGGTGCCACTATATAGATCCCCAAAAGACATTTGTTTACAGGATGACAGCTAAATCAAGACAACAAAGCATTGCATGCACTGATTGTAGCCAGGAGCATGTACTTGTAGTGACTTAAGTGTTTTGCCATGCCTCTCATCTCAGTGGCTGGATATGAAGGAGTCACAAGTACTAATTCTGGAGTTACAAATAACTTCTAGCCATTAGGCAAATCCACAGTTACTGAGAAATAAGTGTATAGCATCATATTTAACCTTGCAAAAGTGGCCTTGCCACTACTTTTCTTTATAAAGAATAGATTCTGAGCAGTTAACTACCTTTCTGAAAACTGATTAGTGCTGGATCTGCTGGTGATCAACTACTGGGTTGTTATCACACTGTGGAATCCATTAAAAGTCACCCAACAGCAGTTGAGAGGCAAGATAATGAAGAATAGCAGTAGAACCCATACAAGCAGTCATCAAGAGTCCTGTTTGCAGTCATAAAAGGGAAGTTCACAGAGAGTCTCTTGGTTTCCTGAAACAGCACGAAATGTTTGAGGGAAGAATTTGTTTCTTTCAATTCTTCCAGGAGCCATTCTCACATAGATCTCAAAACCTTCAGCCATCTTACATGCTCAAGACTGCTTTTAGATGGAAAATTATTAGCTTTCAGGTTTGCTAAATAGCAAATTGGTCAGCACATTTAGAGCTCATGTTGGTTAGAACAAACAGAGATCACTTACAGTTAGGTTACTATAGCAATCTCTTCCCACTTCACCTCCTCGTGATCATTTTAGTTTGCCAGCTTCCTTGAAGCCCAAGCCAGCTTTATCATGAGATTCTGAGAGATGATTCTGAGAGACTACTTCCTAGAAACAATGTTTAGAGACAATGCTTGCCCCCTGAGAGACCGTTCCCCGGAGACAATGTTTGCCCCCTCATACACCCTCCCTACATCCTGTTTGTTTTCCTTTATATTGCAGTGAGTAAAACAATAAAATTTGACAGCTTGATCAGAATACTGTCTTGCTGTCCATCTCTTAGTCTCTTGTCTCCCATTCTCTCCTAGGTGGTTCAGGGACCCTGTTGACTGTCCTGCGGGTAGGGACACAGTTCCAGGTTAAAAACAATACTGCTTCATAATTACCACTGACCTCTCCTTTCACCTTTACACGAGCTCTAGGAATTGAATGCAGGTTGACAGACATGACATCAAGGGCCTTTGTCCTCTGTTCTGTCTTGTAAGCCCGGTTGCAAAATATCTTAAGGTTACAATATGTGTCCTTATTTGATGGTAATTAATGTTATTTGGAATTAGTCTGTATTTGTACATGGGCCTTCTTATAAAGGCCTTGGTAATTTAAAAGAAACTTAAGCTAAAAGAAATGACAGAATAAAGGAAATACATTAATAATTCTTAATGTCCCTTATGTATTCCTGTTTGGCACCTAGTTGAAGACAAGTTACAGTCTTCTTCATTATTAATGTCAAATCTTAAAAAGAACAAAAAGCTAAGAAGTTTTTATGGAAATAAATACCTAACCTAGATTTTTTAGGATTGCTTTGAAATAACTTCAGTAAATAAATAAAATTCTTTCTGAAGGAACTGAATGATTATTATTTTTTAAATGTTGATGTTTGTGTGTAGATTACTATTAAATAATGTAAATTTAAAAGTTTGGCTTTATTTCTGAATTCTTTTTTATTAGATATTTGCCTGATTTACATTTCAAATGGTATCCCCTTTCCCCAATACCCCTCCAAAAACACCCAATCCCCTGCTTACCCTCCCCCAATTTCCTGACATGCAATTCCATATTCTGGGGAATCACAGGAACAATAGCCTCTCTTCTTATTGATGTCTGAAATGGTCACTTTCTGCTACATAGGTAGCTGGAGAAATCTATGGTGGGTAGGTATTTAGAAAGTATGTAAGGTAAAATGGTTTTACCATCAAGTATAATGAGTCTCCTTAAGCTATCATTTGAGAAAGTGTTGTCATTGAGATAGCAAGAAAACAAAGGAATTTTAGTCAATAAAGTAACAACACAATGTTCATGACTCAGAAGGAGCCTTCGGGTTTTTGTTTAAAAGCCTGCCTGTGAGATCTGAAGGTCCACTTGAAGAGTTGTAATCAATAGAATCGGTGTGTTTCCTTTTGTTAAAGCCAAGTTGTAAATCTGTAAATAACATGGGCAGATTAGCCAGGAAATATATCACAGAATGCTCTTCCTGACACTGGTTGATCAGGGCCACATCTTGTGAATCATCCATGATGCACAGAGAAGCATCCTCATTCTAACTACTGTCTAATGCTTGCTAAAGAAATGAGTAGGCAAGTGTAGTGCTTGGGGAAAGCAACACTCCCAATAGTCTCATCACTTTCAACCAGAGTATGAAGCTGAAAAGAATTACTGCCTCCTCCTTTAGACCTGCTCCCCCCAGCCCCAACACCACAGAAAAATCCCAATTTATATCTCTCCATTTTTTATGTTATTGTATTGTTTTCTCTCTTAAGGAGAAAGAATAGTAAGTAAGGTACACTTTTATCTGAGTAAAGGACAAATTGTTAGCAGGGTAAGACTAGAATTAGAAAAGGTTATATTTCCTTACCACAGTAATAGTGAAACATTGGACTGTCGGGTTATCTTACCAAAGGTGAATGTGTATAACTATGATGAGTCATCATATGGGGGATTATTCTCCCATTGCACCAATATATCTGAATATAAAGGCACCTCCATAATTTCTTTACAGGGGTACAGACAGTCAGGAGAAGAGCTTAAAATAATTTTATGATGCTTTTAATCTATTATAAATATTACTATCATACCATCTTTTTAAAAACATAGTATATGAGACAGAGATAGGGATAGAGAGAAAGAGAGAGGGTGAGGAAGAAGAAGGAGGGAGAGAGGGGGCATATACATGCCATAGTGCATGTGTGGAAATCAGAGGAGAACTTTATAGAGCCAGTTCTTTCCTTCCACCTTTACTTGTGTTCTGGGAACTGAACTCATGTCATTGGGCTTACATTATAAGTGCTTTCTCCCCTCAGCCATCCTGCTTGTCCTTTATCTTTTTTTTCATCAAACACTTCTTTATTTTCTTTTATTTTTTTATTCGATATATTTTATTTACATTTCAAATGATTACCTCCTTTCCTGGATCCCCCTCCCCATAAGTCCCATAAGCCCTCTTCCCTCCCCCTGTTCCTCCATCTACCTCTTCCCACTTCCCTGTCCTGGTATTCCCCTACACTGCTGCACTGAGCCTTTCCAGGACCAAGGGACTTCTCCTTCCTTCTTTGTGGGCATCATTTGATATGTGAACTGTGTCTTGTCCAAGAGTCTAGGCTAGTATCCACTTATCAGTGAGTGTATACCTTGTGTGTTCTTTTGTGATTGGGTCACCTCGCTCAGGATGACATTCTCCAGTTGTACCCACTTGCCCAACAATTTCATGAATCATCTCTTTTTAAACAAAGGATTTAATTGTGCTCAAGATTGAGGGGCTATAATGCACCAAGGTGGAGAAGGCATGACAGGATCAGCTCCTTGCCTGTGGAAGTATCCCATCAGAACTCCTTGCTTCCTCATCTCTCAGAGAAAATCCTCATCATAACATCTCTAAAATGTGTTGTGCTTCCTGCAGACACATTACTCTGTGCCTTTTCAATTTGGTGGGAAACACTTGAAGCACACTCAGAAAGCTAGGGAACTCCCATTGCTACCTGTACCTATTGATCATTGAGCAATTTATACAGATGAATAAGCTACTGTGTCACTCTCATAAGCACTTTTAGGTTTTGGACTCCTCAACAAACATCTGTGCAAACAAATAGCTCTATGATGAGAAACATGATCTGTGATAAATGTATGTATAATGTATACAGGGACCCAAAGGATGCTATCATCAATTCTGCTTACAGGATTAAGGAAAAGCTTCACAGAAGACAAATTGAACCAAAACCTGAGTAATGAGTCAGTACCAAACTAACTCCCCTTACAGGCAAGTGGTCCATCTTCAAACTCCAGTTATGTTAATGAAATAGAGGGAAAGTGTTTGTCTACTTAAAACTGGCTTGCATATTTATATTCTAAAGGCATTTGTAAATGTCCATACCTAAAACTAAGTATTAAAATGGCATGCTTTTATTCTCCTATAAAAGCAAAACAAATGTACAAATTAAATATGACCAAAGCTACCATGCTGGTAGACTCCAAATGAGCCACATTTCATTTAATGTAATGGATGGGATAGTGCCATTTCCCAGAAGCCAAACTGCTGATGTTGCATCTCCCCTCTCCCTGGCTTAGCTAATGAATATGTGTAAAGTAATATGCTTTTAAAAAGCATAACATGCAAGAGGTTATGATGATAAACTACAATAGCCTTCTCTGAAAGAAACTGTTACTCCTAATTTTGTGTCTCTGAAAGGCACTACTATCTTGCTTATCTTCCTTACTTATACATAAATTTTAATTTATGTATAATACTTAAGATTGTCAAACTATTTTTTTATTTTTTTATATGTACATTTAGTTGACTTACCTACTCTCCATGTCTCTTCTATATTATATTCTACCTAAGGTAACAACAAGAGTAGTCACCTCCGTAACATTAGACAATACTAACTTGTAGCCACTGTTAAGCCCATTATTATTGGTTTATATGTTGATTCTAAAGAGTAAAAATCAGTAAGCTTTGCAAATATTGCTTGACCCAAACGTTGATTGCCCAAATGTTGCCAGACATCCTGGTATATCCGAAAGTCATCATTCTGCTTGCACTGATGTTTAATATTTTCTTTTGGGAATATTAAGTTAAAATTTTCCCTTGGAACATTTAAATGCTTGTGCTAGCAGATTTTAATAGAGTGTGTGTCTCAGTTTACCTGTGATTGGCATGGTTTACATCTGTTACCTAGGAGACATACAAGTGAAATGTCCTAGTTTGAACAATACATAGCAACAAGCATTTGCTGAAAGAGAAAAATTGCCATTTTTATTTTAGTCTCAGGACTTTTGTCTTAAAAAGTATTTATATTTTTCTCTTTATCATTTCTTGTTTCCCCACCTACAGAAATACATAGACTATGAAGGCATTGTTCTTTTCTGATTATTATTATATTTCTTATATTTGTCCAATAAATAAGAATATTCTCCATGATTTTGTCAACACACACACACACATACTCACTTGGGAAATTATTGGAAGGAACTATACACACTCCCAAATCCATGAATCAACTTATGATTACTTAATTTGCTTAAAGTTTGGCACAATTTAGCATTTTTCAGTACTGAGGATAAAGACAGCTACATTTCTAGTAGACAGGGAAGAAATGATACTGCTTCCTAAATCACAAAACTGACATCTGTAGGGGGTAAGGATTAGGATTGAGCAATGTGTTTAAGAATCACTTCTCTTCCTTTATTTCCCTTCCACAAATTATTGTAATATTTTAAGCCCTCACATTCTAGACTAACTTGAAAGGCTAAGAGAAAGTAGAAAAACACTCCAAGGTGATAAGACATTTCTGGTTGATTGTACCACTTGGAAGAGAGAGGAGATCTAATAAAGAGAAATATTAAAATATCATTCTTGAAATTCACCTGGAATTCTGTGTCCACCAGTGCACACAATTTACCCTTTCAGTCCAACAATTTGGAGCCTTGAGAGATCAAAGTGGTTATTTAGGGCATTTAAGCATTTAGCCTCAGCCATTTTAGAAGATTCCTAAAGGATTCTCCTTAGTCCTTTACTGATGAAATATCCCTGCCCTGGTGTTGTCAGATACATTCACCAGAAGGTTTAAGGAGGCTCAGGAATCTATAGGTACCAGAAGTTCTTCGAAAAACCTGATCCCAGAGATTATTGAGACTTAGGAATGAGATACCAGCACTATGATATAATAACATCTATCTTCCGTGAGGCTGAATGGCTGAGCCCTAAGGAAGATGTAGAAATCAAATTGGACCTAGCAAAGATAAGCTTTCCTGTGTGTAATAGAAGGGAAATCTGTTACTATAGATCCACAAAGATCATTGATACTATACTGAACACCATGGTTAATCACCCAGATTTCCCTTCAAAAAAGGACTTACACCCCCACCTGCTGGGAATGCTTTAGACTGGTAATCTGCATCAAAGATTACCTCCACTGAATCTACCACTGTGGATTAAGGCAAACTTTTCTCTCCAGAGCAACCTCATCTAATGATAGGAAATAAAGGTCCAGATCCCAAGCTCATCCACTAGATAACTTTGAGTGGACCTCTTAGCTCTAAAGTTCCCATGGTATTAGTGAGGGGGCCGCCTTTTATTCCAACCCGCTCTAGGCCAATAGTAATTCTTTCCATACAATTTGATTTCACTATACGTGCTTCTACCTTATCTCCAAATTCCATCTTGTACCATCCAATTCTGTTTTCCATGCAACCAAATTTGTAACAAATGGAGAACACTAACTTGCAAATTCTTCTTCATCCAAAATCACCACTGATACTTTCAAACCTGTGAAAGAAACCTCTTGGTGCTTGCATAACATTTCAAAGTTTACTTAGTACTGGTATATGATTAGAATCTCAAATACACTTTGAGTTAGGAATGTTTTATCTGTGGAATGCAAGTCTTAGAAGTGTCACAAAACCAAAAAGTAGATCATTTTATTAAACCCGTATTGGGAATACTAAGGATAATTGTATAAAAGAATAGCCTTGCCGGGCAGTGGTGGCTCACATCTTTAATCCCAGCACTTGGGAGGCAGAGACAGGCAGTTTTCTGAATTTGAGGCCAGCCTGGTCTACAGAGCGAATTCCAGGACAGCCAGGGCTATAACAGAGAAACCCTGTCTCGAAAAAAAGAAAAGAAAAAAAAAAAAAAGAATAGCATTTAGATTGCGAGCCCTAAGTTTGAATGTAACTTTTTGCATGAACTTTCCATTGTAATGACCACATACAACTTGCAACAACTGAAATATATTATCTTATGTTTCTGTAGGTCAGAATCTGGGTGAATTTAGTTTGTTCCTCGGGCTCATATTTCACAAGTCAAACTGTTGACTGGATGGAAAGCTGTAAGCAAACTCCATTTCCATACTTACTGTGGTAATTTTGTTCCTATGGGTGTTGGAAGGAAGGCCCCACTCTCTTGATTGTTGTCAGTCAGAGGCTGGCCTTGCACTCAGCTGCTCTATTCCTTCTAATGCTTTCCATGTTCTCATTTCTTGCACTTTATTTTTGTTCTGCCTCTTTTGGTACTTCTTTGGCCTTCCCCTTCTTAGCACATTCTTTCATAAAGGTTCATGTGATTATGATAGACTTTTCTGAGCAATAATGGTCACAATGGTCAGGTCTCATTTCCATAATTTTATTGGCAAAGTGTCATTTTGGCAATACCTATTATCAGTGTTTGATTTGATAACCTGGAGAAGGGAATGTAAGAGAGGCATTTTCAGGATTAATCCTAACACATCTGAAGGCTTCTATATAAAGGAGATGGCAGTCTCAAGGCCCATAACACAGAGTAGGTCTAATACATTGGGTATTGCAAATGTGGGTCACTGCTTCTAAGAGCTTGCCACCTTCAGATGGAGCACTATAGAAAATCCAACAAATGAAGTAACACTCTTACATTTGTCCCCCATCTTGAGACATACCCCTGCACAGAACCAATACCATAGGCTGTCCTTTATTTGCAATGTTTCCCATCTTCTGTCATGAGAGCATTTCTCAATTTCCTAGGACTCTCCACTCTTAAGTCTCATCTCATGTACTCCATCTAGAATGCAGGCCTCAGGAATTCTTATTTCTTGGCATACCTCCAGATCGTCTTACCCTAAGGGAAGAGAGGGGTATATGTTCATAAGACCCAGATTGTACCCCACCAGTAAGTCTTTGTATTTGTTGTTCCCGCTGCCTGCTTTACAACTCCTCATGTTATTTGCAGTTTTAGTTCCTCCCAATCCCTCAGAAAATTGTATGTTCTGTTCTCTTGAGAAGAACTTTCTTGGAAGCTCTTATCTACTCAAGATTGGTACTCTCCCTAATTGTATTCCACCCCCTCACTCTGTTCATTTCCTGCACAGTCGATCATAATCTCCACATTTTATTAAAACATATACTCCTTCCTTATCTACCTTCCAAAGCAAAATATAATATTGAACAAGACAAGGGCAGTTTGTATTTGTCTCATGTCTAGTGAGCTGCTGGATGTTCAACAAGTGATCACTGAAGAAATGAGTGAATGAGCAAACAGAAGCAAACTCTTGAGTGTCAAACCCTATTCCAAAATCAGCCAAAGTCCCTGAGAACAGGAACTCTACCTAGGAGCCCATTTGTTTTTAATTCCTTTATTTTCCCAATAAAAATGTGTGAAAAAAAGCTTTGTCCAATGTGAATGAATAAATATTTGATATGCCAGTCTAATAGTCAACTGAAAAAAGAGTTATATAATGCTAATATTTTAAATATTAATGAAAAACAAGCCATTTTATTTCATTAGCATTTACTGATATTTATCTACATGGTAGCTGATTGTCACCATTATTTGCTTAAATAAAAGCACAAATGTGAAAATTTAGGAAGGCGGCGGTGGCAGCAGCAACAGCAGCAGCGGCTGGTCCAGAGGAAGGGCCATCAGCAGTGGAAGCAAGCTGACAGGGTCCAGGTAGACCCTGTGCCCACGACCACTGGCCATCGCTGCCCAGCCAGGCTTAGAGCAGAGGTGGATTTACAGCGCCTTTCACCATGCAGAAGCCACTTCAGAACTCTGTCTCCCACCAGTCAGTTACGAGAGACTGGCCTCCATCTTGGTTCTTGGACGCCAGAGAGATCAGACTGAGGTACTCAAATACAACCCGAGACCAATATGGAGGGGGTCTAAGCCCGATGGGCATTGGCCTGCACCCAGGCCCTGGGCTGGTCGGGGGGCCACCAGTGTGCAAACCTGGCCAGGAGGTTGTTTGTCCAGGCCGGTGCGCGCACCACCACCATTTTGCCTACTGGAAGCCAGAGAGTCCTAGCAGGCAAAGCCAAACCTGCTAACAGGCATAGCCCAAGGCTGACATAGCTGGGGTCTAAGGCGGTCAGGCCCTGGACTGCCCCCAGGCCCTGGGCTTCTCGGTGGGCCATCTGTGTGCCAACCCAGCCAGGAGGTTGTTAGCCCAGCAGACTCTCCCAGCTCTCTCAGGGAGCACGCACACGCTGCCATCCTGGCCACCTGACAGACCCAATTAACACTCACAGCTGAGGGGAACTTTGCTTGGACTTTGGCTTGCCAGGCTTTTGCCTAGACTCAGGGCCTGAGCAGCGAGGCTAGCCTTGTGTGCACCAACCCGGTTGGGAGTTCCGCTGCCCAGCAGAGTGATCAGCACTCAGAAAAGGTCCCTGCAGCATACACCCTCAGCACTCCCTGAAGGAGCAAACAGGCACCATCTGGTTCACAGACACATTCTGGGGCAAAGCACACTAGGGCTGCAAGGGCACCCAAGAGGAGGACAGCACATCAGCAATCGGCAACAGGGGAAACCCTGCCATCCAGTGTTGCAGAAATAGCCCTAGAGCCTCTCAGGAGGCTGAAACACCAGCCAGAGACAAGACCAACTAGCTCCAGAGAACAAGATGGCAAAGGGCAAACGCAGAAACGCTACTAGCAGAAATCTAGGCAATATGGCAGCATCTGAACCAAACTCTTCAACATCAGCAAGTCCTGGATATGCCAACACACCAGAGAAACAAGATATAGATTTAAAATCACTGTTCATGATGCTGCTAGAAGAACACAAAAAGGACATAAATGAATCTCTTAAAGAAATACAGGGGAACATGAATAAGCCAGAAACCCGTATAATGGAAACACAAAAATCACTTAAAGAAGTGCAGGAGAATAAGGCCCAAGAGATAGAAGCCAATAAAGAAGAAAGGCAAAAAAAAAAAAAAAAAACTTAAAGAAATTCCGGAGAACTTGCATCAACAGGCAGAAGTCATGAAAGAGGAAACACAAAAATCTCTTAAAGAATTACAGGAAAACACAAACAAACAAATGATGGAACTGAGCAAAACCATCCTTGATCTAAAAACAGAAGTAGAAACAAGTAAGAAATCACAAAGGGAGACAACTTTGGAGATAGAAAACCTTGAGAAGAAATCAGGGGCCATAGATGCAAATATAAACAACAGAATACAAGAGATAGAAGAAAGAATCTCAGATGCTGAAGATACCATAGAAAACATGGACTCAACAATTAAAGAAAATGCAAAATGCAAAAAGCTTGTAACCCAAAATATCCAGGAAATCCAGGACACAATGAGAAGACCAAACCTAAGGATTATAGGCATAGATGAGAGTGAAGATTTACAACTTAAAGGGCCAGCAAATATCTTCAATAAAATTATGGAAGAAAACTTCCCTAACCTAAAGAGAGAGATGTCCATGAATATACAAGAAGCCTACAGAACTCCCAACAGACTGGACCTGAGCAGAAATACCTCCCGTCACATAATAATCAAAACCCCAAATGCACTAAACAAAGAAAGAATATTAAAGGCAGTAAGAGAAAAAGGGCAAGTAACATATAAAGGAAGACCTATCAGAATCACACCAGACTTCTCACCAGAGACCATGAAAGCTAGAAGATCCTGGGCAGATCTCATGCAGACTCTAAGAGAACACAAATGTCAGCCAAGACTACTATACCCAGCAAAACTCTCAATCACTATAGATGGAGAAACCAAGATATTCCGTGACAAAACCAAATTACACAATATCTTTCCACAAACCAAGCTCTGCAAAGAATAATAGGAGGAAAACTCCAATACAAGGAGGGAAACTACACCCTGGAAAAAGTAAGATAGTTACCTTCCTTCATCAAACCCAAAAGAAGATAACCACTCAAACATAAAAAGAACATCAAAAATGACAGGAAGTAATAATCACTATTCTTTAATATCTCTTAACATCAATGGTCTCAATTCCCCAATAAAAAGACATAGACTAACAGGGTAGATAAGGAAACAGGACCCTACAATTTGCTGCATACAGGAGACACACTTCAGTGTCAAAGATAAAAACTACCTTAGAGTAAAAGGCTGGAAGACAATCTTACAAGCCAATGGTCACAGGAAACGAGCAGGAGTAGCCATTCTAATATCAGATAAAATTGACTTTCAAACTAAAGTCATCAAAAGAGACACAGAAGGACACTTCTTGCTGGTCAAAGGAAAAATCCACCAAGAACAACTTTCAATTCTGAACATCTATGCACCAAATGCAAGGGCACCCTCATTCGTAAAAGAAACTTTACTAAAGCTCAAATCACACATTTCACCTAACACAATCATTGTGGGGGACTTCAACACTCCACTCTCCTCAATGGACCGATCGGGAAAACAGAAACTAAACAGGGACACAGTGAAACTAATTGAAACTTTGGACCAATTGGATCTGACTGATTTTTATAGAACACTTTATCATAAAGCAAAAGAATATACCTTTTTCTCAGCACCTAATGGTACGTTCTCCAAAATAGACCATATAATTAGACACAAGGCAGACCTCAAAAAATATAAGACTAATCCCATGCCTCCTATCAGATCACTATAGTGTCAGAGTGGTTGTCAATAGCAACAAAAACAACAGAAAGCCCACATACACGTGGAGGCTGAATAATACTCTATTCGATGACACCTTGGCCAAAGAAGAAATAAAGAAAGAAATCAGAGACTTTTTAGAATTTAATGAAAATGAAGGCACAACATACCCAAATCTTTGGGACACAATGAAAGCAGTGCTAAGAGGAAAACTCATAGCCCTGAGTGCCTTCACAAAGAAAATGGAGAGAGCATACACTAGCAGCTTAATGACACACCTGAAAGTCCTGGATCAAAAAAAAGCCAATTCACCCAGGAGGAGTAGAAGACAGGAAATCATCAAACTCAGGGCTGAAATCAATCAATTGGAAACAAAGAGAACCTTACAAAGAATCAACAAATCCAGGAGCTGGTTCTTTGAGAAAATCAACAAGATAGATAAACCCTTAGCCAGACTGACCAAAGGGCACAGAGAAAGTATCCAAATTAACAAACTTAGAAATGAAAAGGGGGATATAACAACAGAAACTGAGGAAATCCAAAAAATCATCAGATCTTACTACAAGAGCCTATACTCAACACAACTGGAGAATCTGGAGGAAATGGACAATTTCCTTGACAGATACCAAATACCAAAATTAAATCAGGACCAAATAGATCATCTAAACATTCTCATAACCCCTAAAGAAATAGAAGGAGTCATAGAAAGTCTTCCAACCAAAAAAAGCACAGGACCAGATGGTTTCAGTGCAGAATTCTATCAGACCTTCAAAGAAAACTTAACACCAATACTCTTCAAACTATTCCACAAAATAGAAACAGAAGGAACACTACTCAATTCCTTCTACAAAGCCACAATTACGTTGATACCAAAACCAAACAAAGATCCAACAAAGAAAGAGAACTTCAGACCAATTTCCCTTATGAACATCGATGTAAAAATACTCAACATAATTCTTGCCAACCGAATCCAAGAACACATCAAAACGATCATCCAACATGATCATGTAGGCTTTATCCCAGGGATGCAGGGTTGGTTCAGTATATGGAAATCCATCAATGCAATCCACTACATAAACAAACTCAAAGAAAAAAGCCACATGGTCATTTCATTGGATGCTGAAAAAGCATTTGACAAAATTCAGCACCCTTTTATGCTTAAAGACTTGGAAAGAATAGGAATTCAAGGCCCATAACTAAACATAGTAAAAGCAATATACAGCAAACCGGTAGCCAGCATCAAACTAAATGAAGAGAAACTTGAAGCAATCCCACTAAAATCAGAGACTAGACAGGGCTGCCCCCTCTCTCGTTATCTTTTCAATATTGTACTTGAGGTACTAGCTCGGGCAATTCAACAACATAAGGAGGTCAAAGGGATACAAATTGGAAAGGAAGAAGTCAAACTATCATTATTTGCAGATGACATGATAGTCTACCTAAGTTACCCAAATAACTCCACTAGAGAACTCCTACAGGAGATAAACAACTTCAGCAAAGTGGCAGGTTATAAAATCAACTCAAGCAAATCAGTGGCCTTCCTATACTCAAAGGATAAGCAGGCTGAGAAATAAATTAGGGAAATGACCCCCTTCACAATAGCCACAAACATTATAAAGTACCTGGGGGTGACTCTTACCAAACATGTGAAAGATCTGTATGACAAAAACTTCAAGACTCTGAAGAAGGAAATTGAAGAAGACCTGAAAAAATGGGAAAACCTCCCATGCTCCTGGATCGGCAGGATCAATATAGTTAAAATGGCCATTTTGCCATAAGCAATATACAGATTCAATGCAATACCCATCAAAATCCCAACTCAATTCTTCACAGAGTTAGAAAGAGCAATTATCAAATTCATCTGGAATAACAAAAAACCCAGGATAGCTAAAACTATTCTCAGCAAGAAAAGAAAGTCTGGGGGAATCAGTATCCCTGACCTCAAGCAATACTACAGAGCAATAGTGTTAAAAACTGCATGTTATTGGTACAGTGACAGGCAGGCAGATCAATGGAACAGGATTGAAGATCCAGAAATGAACCCACACACCTATGGCCACTTGATCCTTGACAAAGGGGCTGAAAACATCCAATGGAAAAAAGATAGCCTTTTCAACAAATGGTGCTGGTTCAACTGAAGGTCAGCATGCAGAAGAATGTGAATTGATCCATCTTTGTCTCCTTGTACTAAGCTCAAATCCAAATGGATCAAGTATCTCCACATAAAGCCAGACACTCTGAAGCTAATAGAAAAGAAACTGGGGAAGACCCTTGAGGACATCGGTACAGGGAGAAAGTTTCTGAACAGAACACCAATAGCGTATGCTCTAAGATCAAGAATTGACAAATGGGACCTCATAAAATTACAAAGTTTCTGTAAGGCAAAGGGCACCATCAAGAGGACAAATCAGCAACCAACAAATTGGGAAATGATCTTCACCAATCCTACATCAGATAGAGGGCTAATATCCAATATATATAAAGAACTCAAGAAGTTAGACTCTAGAAAACCAAACAACCATATTAAAAAATGGGGTACAGAGTTAAATAAAGAATTCTCACCTGAAGAACTTCGGATGGCGGAGAAGCATCTTAAAAAATGCTCAACTTCATTAGTCATTAGGGAAATGCAAATCAAAACAACCCTGAGATTTCACCTTACACCAGTCAGAAAGGCTAAGATTAAAAATTCAGGAGACAGGGATACTGATTCCCCCAGATTTTCTTTTGTTGCTGAGAATAGTTTTAGCTATCCTGGGTTTTTTGTTGTTCCAGATGAATTTGATAATTGCTCTTTCTAACTCTGTGAAGAATTGAGTTGGGATTTTGTTGCAAATTGGTACAACCACTCTGGAAATCAGTCTGGCGGTTCCTCCGAAAACTGGGCACCTCACTTCCAGAAGATCCTGCTATACCACTCCTGGGCATATATCCAGAGGATTCCCCACCATGTAATAAGGATACATGCTCTACTATGTCCATAGCAGCCCTATTTATAATTGCCAGATGCTGGAAAGAACCCAGGTATCCCTCAACAGAAGAGTGGATGCAAAAAATGTGGTATATCTACACTATTCAGCCATTAGAAACAATGAATTCATGAAATTCTTAGGCAAATGGATGGAGCTAGAGAACATCATACTAAGTGAGGTAACCCAGACTCAAAAGGTGAATCATGGTATGCACTCACTAATAAGTGGTTATTAACCTAGAAAACTGGAATACCCAAAACATAATCCACACATCAAATGAGATACAAGAAGAAAGGAGTGGCCCCTGGTTCTGGAAAGACTCAGTGAAACAGTATTCGGCAAAACCAGAAAGGGGAAGTGGGAAGGGGTGGGAGGGAGGACAGGGGAAGAGAAGGGGGCTTACGGGACTTTCGGGGAGGGGGGGGCTAGAAAAGGGGAAATCATTTGAAATGTAAATAAATTATATCGAATAAAAACAATTAAAAAAAAAAGAGAGCAGGCTGAGCAAGCCACGGGAAGCAAGCCAGTAAGAAACAACCCTCCATGGCCTCTGCATCATCTCCTGCTTCCTGACTTGCTTGAGCTCCAGTCCTGACTTCCTTTAGTGATGAACTGCAACATGAAAGTGTAAGCTCAATAAACCCTTTCCTCCCCCCCCCAAAAAAAAATTCAGGAGACAGCAGGTGTTGGAGAGGGTGTGGAGAAAGAGGAACACTCCTCCACTGCTGGTGGGGTTGCAAATTGGTACAACCACTCTGGAAAGCAGTCTGGTGGTTCCTCCGAAAACTGGGCACCTCACTTCCAGAAGATCCTGCTATACCACTCCTGGGCATATACCCAGAGGATTCCCCACCATGTAATAAGGATACATGCTCTACTATGTTCATAGCAGCCCTATTTGTAATTGCCAGAAGCTGGAAAGAACCCAGGTATCCCTCAACAGAAGAGTGGATGCAAAAAATGTGGTATATCTACACAATGGAGTACTATTCAGCCATTAGAAACAATGAGTTCATGAAATTCTTAGGCAAATGGATGGAGCTAGAGAACATCATACTAAGTGAGGTAACCCAGACTCAAAAGGTGAATCATGGTATGCACTCACTAATAAGTGGATATTAACCTAGAAAACTGGAATATCCAAAACATAATCCACACATCAAATGAGGTACAAGAAGAAAGGAGGAGTGGCCCGTTGTTCTGGAAAGACTCAGTGAAGCAGTATTCGGCAAAACCAGATCGGGGAAGTGGGAAGGGGTGGGTGGGAGGACAGGGGGAGAGAAGGGGGCTTATGGGACTTTCGGGGAGTGGGGGGCTAGAAACGGGGAAATCATTTGAAATGTAAATAAAAATATATGGAATAAAAAAAGTAAAAAAAAAAAAAAAGCACAAATGTGTATAGAGTTTCATGTAAACACCAATGGGTAATCTAAACTGTGTGATACAGACTTCAGGTGCTTTTCTCCTGGTTATGGTAGCTTCTGAGTAAAGTCCTGCCACTTTGCCAGCTGATGCTTAAGTTAAACTGACTTTGCTCTCTTATGTTATAGAATTGATTCATGGCGAGTGAGCAAGTGATGTGCTTTCTTCCTTCACCAGGTCTTAAAACTTGTCTCTCTCTTCCTCTGCCTTCTGTGTGCTGGAAGGCTACCATTATGGGCTTTATCATTCAACTTTCCAAGTCACTGACTTGTAGTTCATTCCACCTATCAGAAGATGGATTAGAACAGAGAAGATTTTAGTATATCAAAGTAATTATTCCACTGGATCTCTCCCACAACATTCTTCTAAGAGCAAAACCTCTGTCAGAAGGACCAGGGAGATGGTTCAGTGGTACCAAGGCCTTGCTGAGGAAACCTGGTGGTCTGAATTCTATACCCAAAGTCACATAAGTGTGGAAGGGGAATCAACTCCACAGAGCTGTCTTCTGATGTCCACACACATGTTGTGGCCTATGCCTACCTCCCCCCCCCACACACATCATATTCCTATGCATAATGATAATAAATTAGTAATTTAAAAAATAAAACTTTTGTTAGGGGCTCTTCTTTCCTGCTGTGGTAACTGCATTCCCTCCTTTTTCTCAGTGGAGGCTAAAATCATCCTGATGCTTCTGTACACTGTGCATTAGTTACTCCTCTTGTCACTGTGACAAAACACACTAGTTAAACAACTTAAAGAAGAAAAGAATGGCTTACAGTTCCAGGATACAGTTCTTCCAGGAAGGGGCTGACATGACTTTGCCAGCTGGACCCTGAAACAACTGGCCACTTTGCATACACAATCTGAAAGTGGAGAGATAAACACAAGTGCTCAGCACCCCTTCTTTTTATTCAATATGCAGCCCCAGGCCATGGGACTTACATGAAAAACTCCTTGAATCTTTAGTGGAAAAGCCATGGGTGAAAACACTAGCCCAGCCTTAGCCATGACGCAACCTAAACATAATCATTCCAACAAGCTAATCCACCGCATCGTGTTTCCCATTTCTCCTCTTTAAATTCATGGTCAATGTTAGACTTCCACCTCGATATGATCTAGGAAAACCCTCACAAGTATACCCAGACATTAACCTAATCTAGGTAATCTATCACAGGTGAGCTTGTCTCTTAGGTAATTTTAGATGCTCATAAATTGGCAGCTAATATTAACCATCAAACACTTGGGACTCCCGATATCTTTCAATAGCATCCTTAACTCTATCTATCCCTTAAATCCACTCCTTCAGTACAACAATGTCTTTAAAATTCCCGAGAGAATTATTTTCTGCTTGGATTCTAACCTATATTCATTTTTTTATTCCAATCCCATGTTACATGGGCAATTATGAGGCCAGAGAAGCTGGAAGGGGGACAATTTCCTGGGATGTTGTCTCCTACCAGCTGTTTGTGACCACCCAGGATAGCAGGCAAATGCCTTCCAAGGGTTTTTTTTCCTGTCTTCTCACTTCTGGTATTTTAAAAGATGAGGATGACAAAATAAAAATAATTTACAAATGGACAGAGATTTTCTTTTCGACTAAGAAATTAAACCCAGGAGCTTAAAGCTAATTTGAATTTCTTTAAATGAGAAAGCTTAGCTTGAATACTTACTTTTGAATGCTTAATTGTTCAGCTTTGGAGCATTCTCATTTATTTTTGAATGATAATAAATCATTTGAATGGCCTATTTTGTTTATAAAGGATTTCATTTGGCTACATTTCAAAAATTGCAGCATGACAAACAATACTTGTAATATGAATGGTTTCGAAAACAAACAAAGAGCTGATAGAGCCTGCATTCTTTGAATCTGTATAAATGGACCCTAGTTCTTGAACAAAGCTCTTCCAGATAAGCATGTATCATTTTTCCTAATTGCAAAGAGTCTGCTTCCAACTAATGGGTTGTAAAATCCTGTGTGTCTGTTGATGCAACTCAATTTTTATCTTAGAATTTTATAAAAATACATGAGCACTTATACACAATTACTTGGCTTTTTAGCATAAAGACATCAGTAAAGTGCAAGCACTAGCATAGTCTTGGCTCTAATACATTCTAGAAATAAGGATCCCAACTAGCTAATCCACCTGATCATGCTTCAGATTTCTAATCTTTAAAGAAATAGCAATGATACTGTCCAACTTCAAAAGCATTGAGATGGTTTACATTTATTGTAAGCAGATCTTGAGACAGGAACAAGAAGACAGATGGTTCATTTAGAAGGCAATCCCAGGAAACAGTAATTAGCAGAGTGAGTAAGAGAAAAATAAGTGAGCTTGTTACAGCCATGGGCAACTTGACTTGAAACACATCAGAAGTTCTCTTAGCGTCCATAAAGAATGCTCCTCACCTCAGAATCAGTGCTTTGCTCAGTGCACATCAGAGAAGCTTCTTCTTGCAGTAAATGGGAATCACAACTCAACAATGTGCAGAGTGAGAGCTTTTGAAACACTCCAACCTAAATGGGAGGTCTCCATCAAACCCCTCCTCTCAAAACTCAGGGATCTATTCAGAAGAGGAGGTAGAAAGATTGTAAAAGCCAGAAAAGACATGACACCAAGGAAAGGTGTCTTCCTGGCACATAGGACTGTTCCACAAAAGAACTCACAGAGATCATGGCAGCACACACTAGATATGCAAAATGTGTCAGCAAGAAGGGGAAGTGAACATAAAGTCCCACCCCTACCCAAAATGCTATTTTTCAATTAATACCCAATGACAAAGAGAAAATCAGTTTTTTCCATCATTGGGTATATCATTGAGTATAACTCATTGGGTTTATCAACCACACTTCAGGACAGGCCTCATGCCCAGGAGTAGATGGCCAACACAAAATAAACAACAACAACAAAAAAAAACCCAATGGTATTTCTGTGGTGCTTTTTTTGTTTTGTTTTGGCTTTATGCTTTTTTGCTTTTTTTGGTCTTATTGAATTTTTGTTTGTTTTAATTTTTATTTTTATGGAGGTTATATTTCTTGGGTTCCTTTGATTGTTTTTAGTGGCTCTTTGGATTTCTTTTGTTTTGTTTTGGAGAGAGCTAGAACGTAAAGTTGGGTGGATAGGGAGGCAGGGAAGATCTAGAATAAGATGGGGCAGGGGAAAATGATAAAAATATATTGTATGAAAAATAATTTAATAGAAATAAATAATTATTTATTATAACTGTTCTGAAACCAAGGCATTGGTCATTGACCGATGTATTTATTTAATAATTTTCTACTTGTTGACTGTTGTTACGAGATGTTAGATTTCTAGTACTTCCACTTCCAGTTGTGCTTATACAGATGTTGGGAGGATCCACTGGAACCATGGAGCAAATAAAAATGAATATTTCATGCCTTTGAGATTGAATACCTATGGGGCACAGAAAACTGTCCACTAAAGAAGTTCTGAATGTGATACGGAGCAGTGTTCATGTTAAAACAAATATATAAGACAGATGTGATAGGGAAACAACAGGAGAAAGATTTCAAGAGAAATCTGAGATTAAAGTAGTAAAATTTATGACTACCAAAAGGAAACAAAAAATGTAGATTAAGCTTTAAAGTTCTCATAAATGGGCAATGAAGGCTGTTTCCTTTTCAAAGCAGAATAGGTGTCAACATGAGTCAATAGAGAATTTTCATGCAGAGTTATATTGGCATTAGGACCATTTCTTTCTCCGTGTATCTTCTGTTTCCTGCATAAAAGGATATCCATGGGTATGGTCTTTCTGGTCTCTTCATCTGAGAATGACTTTATCTGTCTGAAATGAAATAATAAAACATACTTGTATAAGCTTGTCCTTTCCTAATCTCCCTTTCCTATGATAACTGGCTAATTTTTAATTATCAACTGGAAACTGTCTAGAATCATTGGGAAAGAGAGTCTTAATAAAGGGTTATCTAAATGAGATTGGCCCATGGGAAGATTTCTGGAGGATTGTCTTGATTTCATCAATTGAATTGGAAAATTTCAGCCCACTGTGGTTGACAACATTCTATGGATTTGGGCTTTAGACTGTAAGAGTAGAAAAATTAGCTATGTAATAAACATGCATGTTTTTCCTTCTTCCTGTTCTTGACTGTGCATGTGATGTTACTAACTACTTCAGCTCCAGCCCTTGACTCCCTCAGAATAAAGAAACTGTAAGCCAAATAAATCTTTTGGGCAGCTTATCACAGCAACTGGAAATTAAACTACGTCAGCTACCTATAGAGAGTATTGGGGTTTTGTTGCCTTCATGCCTAGTCTTGTGCAAGAAGTTTGTAATTTCAAGGAATACACCTGAGTGGCTACATTCAGACTAGATTTTATGCCAATCAGTGTTAAGAACTCCATTTATGGGCCATCAAGATGGCTGCAATCCACCAAAACCCATGGTGAAGAAAAAAAACAGAGTAAAAAATTTTAACTTCTATTTTTGGCAATAGCATAAACAATTATGCACACACACACACCAGCAGCAGCAGCAACCACAATAATAACAGTAATAATAATAATAATAATAATAATAATAAATAATTTTAAAGGTTATAAATAAGTCCTCTTATCTAAAAATACAAGCCATGTTATTGAATATTATAGATAGTGACTTTTCTTGTGGGCTTAGAACTCAAGTAGAAATAGAGATATTGCTAGTACTTCTGAAGCCCCACAAATGAAGACCAACTAGAAAGAGATACCAAAGTCAGCAGGTAAAAGTATAGTTCATTTTAGAAAGGCCTTGATAATAAACAGAGGGCCATGGAAATTATTTAGACACATGCTATGTTGGGAAATTGAGAAATTAGAGTGTACACATTTCTAGGAACCTAACAAAAAGAGAATCCAATTTCTGGAAAGTGACCTTAACCGACCAAACATTCAATAATATATTTAATCAGAGTACATAGGCAGAATAGCTTTGAATACTGGAAATATAAAGGAATGGGGGGAAATGAAACATCTCAGAATGCCATTTTCAGATATCAAATTCACCAAAAGGGATGGCATTTTCAGGCTATTTCTCTTTCAAGGTCAGACAAGCAATTTTCTGTTACCAGGCATCTTGGCAGAATTATTATCTCTTTGTGTTTGAAAGGGCCTTAGGAAATTAATCCAGCTCTCTTATTTTTCTTTCCCCTGCAACCATGGTAGACAAAGGTTTTCATAAAGACTCAGATTGTAAATATTTATAGTATTAGAGGGTTTGTATCACAATTCAACTCTGTCATTTTAAAAATGAAAGCAGCCATAGATGGTATCTTAACAGAATGGGTATGGCTGTGTGCCCAAAAACTATTATTGGAATAAAATAGTCACAGTTACTAGATTCAACCTGTAAGCTATGTGTACCATCCCCTGCTTTAGCCCAATGATCCATAAAATATGATATGAACACTGGTACCTCTCCAAAACAAGAATTTGTCATAGTCTACAATGAAACAGTACAGAAACTAATAGTAAACATTTAAAAGTCTTTATTACAGCAACATAAAAGCAGATGAGAACATCAAGTTTCTCAGTTCCTGCTCCAATGACATTTCCCTATAATACATGGATCCCACAGTCTACAAGAGTAGTTTCAGGCTTTTTAGCCTGAAGCATAGGATCACAGATGTGGCCTTGAGTTCTTAAGTCTTCTCACCAAATTAGATGATGGCATGCTAAATGATTTTCTGTCAGGGTACAGAATAGATTTCTTCAATTTCTAAACTTGCTTCATATGTCTGGTCTTACTAGAATCCACAAATGCTGCTGCATGTCACTCTGTCCTTTTTCAAATATTTGTTTATGATCTTGCAACTTATAACTCACATGGATGTTTAAAAACTAAAAATGAAAATTAATGACAGTTATTTCTTTTTATCTCCACACCATGGCAAAGTTGTACTAAGAATAATCCAGGTCTCTAAAACAAACAAAAAAATCACATTATGCCAAATATTATATTATCCTTATGGTAGTTACAATTCACCTAGAAGACAAAAATTTACATAGGACAAACACACACATACTCCACATAGCTATTAAAAATCCAGTAAGTAATGAAGGCAAATGTAATGTCACTGAAAGAAAGAGCTGCTAACATAATTTGCAGATGGTTCTTAGAGGCCTACAAGTCTAAATGATGCCAAAGATTCATTGAACATTTCAGCAAGATCAGCTTAAGAAATGGTTACTTTAAAATGAATGAAAAATATCAATTCCTAAATGAAAAAGAAGACTCTGGCTAATGCAATTGAGTTGGTGAGATGAAACAACCACAGAATAGTAGGTCAAGAATCAATTTTAGACACAATTGCTTGAACTTTACTAGGAGATATTTTGATGCTTCATGGTCTTAATTTCAAGCTCTGCTGATGTAGTGGTATTGGTGAATGATTTGTGTACCTTGGGCCAGTGTTTGTTCTGAATAAACTCTATATTGAGTGGACATAATTAATATGACATATTTATTATGGAGTTTGGTTCATGTTCATGGACTTATTTTAGCTTTACAGATTTTTTTCTTTGACCTAAATAGAATCCTGAACAGCCTTCATTTGGTGACATGGCAAACTTACCTGTTTTATTTTGTTTCTAAATATCTGTATAAAACAAATAACCTTTGTTAAGAAGTGTCCCATGATTTGTATATCCTATGACTCTGCTGAGCCAATTCATTTAATTTGTCCAAATTAATAGTACGTTTGATTTTTAAGTTAATTATCTTTTGAGGTATTAAAATACAATTATATAAATAGTGCATTATTTAAATTATTATATTCTATAATATGATAAAATAATTCATTGTTTACCCCTTTCCTTTCCTTTTTCCAAACCTTTCCATTTACCTTTCCTTGTCCTCTTCTAAACACATGGGCTCATTTTTAATTAATCATCATTACATATATTTATATACATGTATATACATATATTAATAAATACAACCTGCTCAGTATGTACAATTTTTTGTACATATGTTTTCAGGGATAGCTATTTGGTATTGGATAACTAATTCGTGTGCTGTGCTGTTCCCTGGAAAGACTATTTCTCTCACTATCAGTGTTCTTTAGTTGCCTATAGTTCTTTTTGTGAAGACACATTGAAGTTACTTCTAGTTCAATATGTCTATTATTGTCCTTGTTCAACTCATGTTGAAGACGTCATGTTGGTGAGACTTTACAGGTATAATGTCTAACATTATTAGGAGAATAGTTACATTGATAGAAGACACAATTTTACAGTAAACTTCCTGATCCGCTGGCTCTTACAGTCTTTCTGACCTCTCTTCCACAATGATTCCTGTGCCTTAAGTGTAGGACTAGTTTTATAGATGTATCAGTTGAAGCTTAACTCCACAGCTCTATGCTTTGATTGGTTTTGACTTTCTTTTTTTTAATATTTTTATTTTCTATATTCTTTGTTTACATTCCAAATGATTTCCCCATTCCCGGATCCCCCCTCCCCATATGTCCCATAAACATTCTTCTCTCTATCCCTTCTCCAATCACCTCCTTCTTTTTCTCTGTCCTTATATTCCCTTCCAATGCTAGATCAATCCTTTCCAGGATCAGGACCCTCTCCATACTTCTTCATGGGAGTCATTTGTTAGGCAATTTGTGCCTTGGGTATTCAGAGCTTCTGGGCTAATTAATATCCACTTATCAGAGATTGCATTCCATGTGTATTCTTTTGTGATTGGGTTACCTCACTTAGGATGATATTTTCCAGATCAAACCATTTGCCTAAAAATTTTGTGAATTCATTGTTTCTAATTGCTGAGTAGTATTTCATTGTGCAAATATACCACATTTTCTGTATCCATTCCTCCTTTGAGGGGCATCTGGGTTCTTTCCAGCTTCTGGCTATTATAAATAAGGCTGCTATGAACATATTAGAGCATGTGTCTTTATTGCATGCTGGGGAATCCTTTGGGTATATGCCCAGGAGTGGTATAGCAGGGTCCTCCGGAAGTGTCATGTCCAGTTTTCTGAGGAACCGCCAGACTGATTTCCACAGTGGTTGTACCATCTTACAGCCCCACCAGCAGTGGAGGAGTGTTCCTCTTTCTCCGCATCCTCGCCAACACCTGCTGTCTCCTGAGTTTTGACCTTAGCCATTCTAGCTGGTGTAAGGTAAAATCTCAGGGTTGTTTTGATCTGCATTTCCCTAATGACTAATGATGTTGAGCACTTCTTAAGGTGCCTCTTGGCCATCTGAATTTCTTCAGGTGAAAATTCTTTGTTAAGATTTGTACCCCATTTTTTGGGGCTGGTGAGATGGCTCAGCGGTTAAGAGCACCGACTGCTCTTCCGAAGGTCCTGAGTTCAAATCCCAGCAACCACATGGTGGCTCACAACCATCTGTAACGAGATCTGACTCCCTCTTCTGGGGTGTCTGAAGACAGCTACGGTGTATTTACATTTAATAAATAAATCTTTTTTAAAAAAAGATTTGTACCCCATTTTTAATAGGGTTATTTGGTTCCCTGGGGTCTAACTTCTTGTGTTCTTTGTATATATTGGATATTAGCCCTCTATCAGATGTAGGGTTGGTGAATATCCTTTCCCAATTTGATGGTTGCCATTTTGTCCTTTTAACAGTGTCCTTTGCCTTACAGAAACTTTGTAATTTTATGAGGTCCCATTTGTCAATTCTTGATCTTAAAGCATAAGCTATTGGTGATCTGTTCAGGAACTTTTCCCCTGTGCCCATGTCCTCAAGGGTCTTCCCCAGTTTCTTTTCTATTAGTTTCAGTGTGTCTGGTTTTACATGGAGGTCCTTGGTCCACTTGGAGTGAAGTTTAGTACATGGAGATAAGAATGGATCAATTCGCATTCTTCTGCATGCTGACCTCCAATTGATCCAGCACCATTTGTTGAAAAGGCTATCTTTTTTCCACTGGATGTTGTTGGCTCCTTTGTCAAAGATCAAGTGACCATAGGTGTGTGGATTCATTTCTGGATCTTCAATTCTATTCCATTGGTCCACTTGTCTGTCACTGTGCCAATACCATGCAGTTTTTAACACTATTGCTCTGTAGTATTGCTTGAGGTCCGGGATACTGATTCCCCCAGAAATTCTTTTATTGTTTAGGATAGTTTTAGCTATCCTGGGTTTTTTGTTATTCCAGATGAATTTGAGAATTGCTCTTTCTACCTCTATGAAGAACTGAGTTGGGATTTTGATGGGGATTGCATTGAATCTGTAGATTGCTTTTGGCAAGATGGCCATTTTAACTATATTAATCCTGCCAATCCATGAGCATGAAAGATTTTTCCATTTTCTGAGGTCTTCTTCAATTTCCTTCTTCAGAGACCTGAAGTTCTTGTCATACTGATCTTTCACTTGTTTGGTTAGAGTCACACAAAGATACTTTATATTGTTTGTGGCTCTTGTGAAGGGTGTCATTTCCCTAATTTCTTTGTCAGCCTGCCTATCCTTTGAGTATAGGAAGGCTACTGATTTGCTTGAGTTGATTTTATAACCAGCCACTTCGCTGAAGTTGTTTATCAGCTGTAGGAGTTCTCTAGTGGAATTTTTGGGTCACTTAAGTATACTATCATATCATCTGCAAATAGTGATAGTTTGACTTCTTCCTTTCCAATTTGTATCCCTTTGGCCTCCTTATATTGTCTAATTGCTCTAGCTAGTACCTCAAGTACTAAATTGAAAAGATAGGGAAAGAGGGGGCAGCCTTGTCTAGTCCCTGATTTTAGTGGGATTGCTTCAAGTTTCTCTCCATTTAGTTGATGTTTGGCTACCAGTTTGTTATATATTGCTTTTACTATGTTTAGGTATGGGCATTGAATTCCTGTTCTTTCCAAGACTTTTAGCATGAAAGGATGCTGAATTTTGTCAAATGCTTTTTCAGCATCTAATGAAATGACCATGTGGGTTTTTTTTTCTGAGTTTGATTAGGCAGTGGATTGCATTGATGGATTTCCGTATATTGAACCATCCCTGCATCCCTGGGATGAAGCCTACTTGATCATGGTGACTGATCATTTTGACGTATTCTTGGATTTGGTTTATGAGAATTTATTGAGTATTTTCGCATCAATATTCATAAGGAAAATTGGTCTGAAGTTCTCCTTTTTAGGGTCTTTGTGTTGTTTAGGTATAAGAGTAATTGTGGCTTCATAGAACAAATTGGGTAGTGTTTCTTCTGTTTCTATTTTGTGAAATAGTCTGGGGAGTATTGGTATTATGTCTTCTTTGAAGGTCTGATAGAACTCAGCACTATTGTGTTCAGCTTCCAGGTATATCTGGGCTTTCTGTTGTTTTTGTTGCTATTGAAGACCAGCCTTAATCTGTAGTGATCTGATAGGAGGCATGGGATTACTTCAATCTTTTTATACCTGTTGAGGTGCGTTTTGTGACCAATTATATCATCAGTTTTGGAGAAGGTACCATGAGGTGCTGAGAAGATGGTATATTCTTTTGATTTAGGATGAAATGTTCTATAGATATCTGTTAACTCCATTTGGTCCCTAACTTCTGTGTCTCTGTTTATTTTGTGTTTCCCTGATCTGCCCATTGGTGAGAGTGGGGTGTTGAAGTTACCCACAATTATTGTGTGAGGTGCAATGTGCGTTTTGTGGTTTAGTAAAGTTTCTTTTATGAATGAGGGTTCCCTTGCATTTAGAGCATAGATGTTCAGAATTCAGAGATCTTCTTGGTAGATTTTTTTTCTTTGATGTGTATGAAGTGTCCTTTATCTTTTTGGATGACTTTTGGTTGAAAGTAGATTTTATCTGATATTAGAATGGCTATTCCAGCTTGTTTCCTGTGACCATTTGGCTTGTAAAATTGTTTTCTGACCCTTTACTCTGGGGTAATGTTTGTCTTTGATACTGAGGTGTGTTTCTTGAATGCAGCAAAATGCTGGGTCCTGTTTATGTATCTAGTCTGTTATTATATGTCTTTTTATTGGGGACTTCAGTTCATTAATGTTAAGAGATATTAAGGAATAGTGACTGTTGCTTCCTGTTATTTTTGACATTTTTTATGTTTGTGTACTTATCTTCTTTTGGGTTTCTTGAAAGATTACTTTCTTGATTTTTCTAGGGTGTGGTTTCCCTCCTTGTGTTGGCATTTTCAATCAATTATCCTCTATAGGGTTGGACTTGTGGAAAGATATTGTGTATATTTGGTTTTGCCATGGAAGTCTTGATTTCTCCATTTATGGTGATTGATAGTTTTGCTGGGTATAGTAACCTGGTCTGGCATTTATGTTCTCTTAGGGTCTATATAACATCTGCTGAGGATCTTCTAGCTTTCATAGTCTCTTTCATAGTCTCTGGTGAGAAGTCTGGTGTAATTCTGATAGGTCTGACTTTATATATTACTTGACCTTTTTCCCTTACTGCTTTTAATATTCTTTATTTATTTAGTACATTTGGTGTTTTGATTATTATGTGACAGGAGGAATTTCTTTTCTGGTCCAATCTATTTGGAGTTCTATAGGCTTCTTTATGTTCATGGACATCTCTTTCTTTAGGTTAGGGAAGTTTTCTTCTAATAATTTTTTGGAAGATATCTACTTGCCCTTTAAGTTGTGAATCTTCACACTCTTCTATATCTATAATCCTTAAGCTTGGTCTTTTCATTGTGTCCTGGATTTCCTGGATGTTTTGAGTTAGGAACTTTTTGAATTTTGCATTTTCTTTGACTGTTGTGTCATTGTTTTCTATGGTATCTTCTGCATCTGAGATTCTCTCTGTCTCTTATATTCTGTTGGTGATATTTGCATCTATGACTCTTGATCTCTTCCCTAGGTTTTCCATCTCCGATGTTATCACCCTTTTGATTTCTTTATTGTTTCTATTTCCATGTTTAGATTCTGGATTGTTTTGTTCAGTTCCTTCACCTGTTTGGTTGTGTTTTCCCATAATTCTTTAAGGGATTTTTGTGTTTCCTCTTTAAGGGCTTCTACCTGTTCATCTATGTTCTCTTGTATTTCTTTAAGGGATTTATGTCCTTCTTAAAGTCCTCTATCATCATCATGAGATGTGATTTTAAATCAGAGTCTTTTTTTTTCTGGTGTGTTAGGGTAACCAGGGCTTGCTGTGGTGTGAGAACTGGGTTATGTGATACCAAGTAGTAGCCTTTGTTTCTGTTGCTTGTGTTCTTGTGCTTGCCTTTTGCCATTGGGTTATTTCTGGTGTTAGCTGGTCTTCTGTCTTTGACTGTGGCTTGTCTCTCCTGCAAGCCTGTGCGTCAGTACTCCTGAGAAACCAATTCTCTATGTGAGGAATTTAGCTGTGGTACAGGATCAGCTCTGTTCTTGCAGGGGTACGCACTAATGGGAAACCAGCTCTTTCCTGGTAGTATTTGTGTATGTAGCTCTGTGGCACTGGATCAGCTCTGAACACAGATGGAATTCAGAATTCTCCTGTCCCAGGCAACACCTCAATTCCTGTGTCCTGAATGTTCCAGGCAGGTTCCTTTGAGCAGTAGTGTTGGTCCTACCTGCACTCACAGGCCTGTCCACAGTCCTAGGAGGCTAGCTATCTCCCTGTGCCACCTGAGTATAGAGCACTGTAGCAGAGTATTGTCTTCAGGCACAGCTAATTTGGTGTTTTCTCAAAAAAACAGAATAGTTCTACCTTAAGACCCAGCGATACCACTCCTGGGAATATAACTCAAAAGATGTTCCACCATACCACAAATGACACATCTCCAACTATCTGCATAGCAGCTCTTTTCATAATAGCCAGAAACTAGACGCAACCCAAATGTCCCTGAAGTGAAGAATGGATAAAGAATACCTGGTTCATTTGCCCAATGGAGTACTACTCAGCTATTAAAAATAGTGACTTCATAAATTTTGTAGGCAAATGGACGCAACTTGAGACTATCATCCTGAGAGAGGTAACCCATACCCAAAGGGCATGCATGGCATGTACTCACTTATAAGTGAATATTAGCCATAAAGTTAATGATACCCATGCTATACTCCACAGACCCAAAGGAGCTAAATAAGAAGGAAGACCCAAGCAAGGATACTTGAATCACACTTAGAAGGGACAATAAAATAGTCATGAGGCAGATGGAGGGAGAGAACTTGGAAGGATGGGGATGAAGAGGGAAATGGGATGATCTGATCAGATATAGGGAGAACAGGATAGAGAGAATGAAAATCCACACAGGGTTGGGGAGGGGAACATGCCAGAGACCTAGGACAGGAGGAGGCTCCAGGGCATCTATGGTGGTGACTCTAGCTGAGACTCCTAGCAGTGGGGAATATGGTACCTGAAGTGGCCACTGCCTATAACCAGGCAGGATGCCCAGTGGAAGGATAAGCACAGCAAAACCTACAATTCAAAACCTCCCCCACAAAACCTACAATTCAAAATGTACAGGGACAAATATAGAGCAGAGATGGAGGGGATGGCCAACCATTAACTGCCACAACTTGAGGCCCATCCCATTTGAGAGAGCCAACCCCTGACACTTTTGTGTTGAGAGGCTCAACAGAGATGCTCACTGAAACAGATGCATATACCTGAAGACAAACCTTATAACATTCTCTGGGAGTCTTATGGGAAAGTCTCTTGACAGATTCAGTCCATTATCTGTTTAGTGATTTATCTTTTAACCATTCTACTGGGTCTGTAGTAGTGTTCTATTGTGCCTTTAATTTTCATTTTCCTGATTGTTTTTAAAAGTGTTTTTGGGCGGCGGCGGCGGCAGCGGCAGTGCAGCAGTGGCTGGTCCAGCTGAAGGGCCATCAGCAGTGGAACCAAGGTGACACAGGGTCCAGTTGGCCCTGTGCCCATGACCACTGACCTTCGCGGACCAGCCGGGCTGCAAGCAGCTGCGGTTGTGCAGCGGCTTTCCTGCACGGAAGCCACTTCAGAACTGGGCCTCCCACCAGTCAGGAGAGGTGCATCCATCTTGGTTTCGGACTCCAGGGATCAGACAGACTGAGGTACACAAACATAATCCGAGGCCAACACCGCGGTGGTCTGAGCCCGACGGGCGTTGGCCTGCACCCAGGCCCTGGGCTGGTCGGGTGGCCATCGGGGTGCCAACACAGCCAGGAGGTTTTTTTGCCCAGGCCTGCGTGCGCGCCGCCATTTTGCCTGCAGGACAACAGAGAGCTCTGGCAGGCAGACCTGTAACAGGCATAGCCTGAGGCTAACAAAGCGGGGGTCTATGCCCCAAAAGGCACAGGACTGACCCCAAGAACTGGGCGGCTTGGTGGGCCATCTGTGAGTCAACCCGCACAGGAGGTTGTTAGCACAGCAGACTCTCCCGGTGCTTTCAGGCAGCGCGGGCGCGCACGCCCGCCATCCTAGTCACCTGGCGGACCCAATTAAGTCATAGCCCTAGGGGAACTTTGCTCAGACCTTGGCCTCCCAGGCTTTTGCCTGGACTCAGGGCCTGGGCGGCTAGGCTAACCTTGTGTGCGCCAGCCCGGTTGGGAAATCGGCTGCCCAGCGGAGTGAGCGGAACACAGGGGAGGTCACAGCAGCATACACCTTCGGCACTCCCTGGGGGTGCACATGGGCTCCATCTGGTCCACAGACACAATCTGGGGCAAGGCCTCAGGCGGAAGCCCTCAGCTCAACTCTCTCCACTTCTGGATCCAGATCAGCCTGGGCGGCCGCACCACATCTCCAGGTCCTGCAAGAGGCTAGCTGGGCTTCCGGGCGGCCAGCTGGGAGAAGTCAGTGTGCTACAGTGAATCCAGCGGGACCCAGCGGGAGCCTTCAGGTGCCTGCTTTGGGACCTGAACAGCCTGGGCAGCAGCACCCTGTCTACAAGCAGTGCAGGAGGTAAGCTGTGCACCAGAGGCCAACTGGGAAGGGGCAGCTTGCACTGGTGAGTCCAGCACTGAAAAGACAAACTAACAACAGTGAGAACTAGATGGCAAAAGGCAAAGGTAGGAACATCACTAACAGAAATCAAGGCAATATGGCAACATCTGAACCCAATTCTCCTCTACCAACATGTCCTGGATACCCCATCACACCAGTAAAACAAGATTTGGATTTAAAATCACTGGTCATGATGCTGGTACAGGAACACATGAAGGACATACTTAAAGAAATTCAGGAGAAAATGGATCAAAAGTTAGAAGCCCTTGCAAGGGAAACACAAAAATCATTGAAAGAAATCCAGGAGAATACAAAAGCCAACAAGGAAGAAATGCAAAAAACACTTAAAGAAATACAGGAGAACTTTGATCAACAGGCTGAGGTCATGAAAGAGGAAACACAAAAATCTCTTAAAGAAATACAGGAGAACTTTGGTCAACAGGCTGAGGTCATGAAAGAGGAAACACAAAAATCTCTTAAGAATTACAGGAAAGCACAAACAAGCAAGTGAAGGAGCTAAGCAAAACCATCTAGGATCTAAAATCAGAAGTAGAAACAACTAAGAAAACTCAAAGGGAGACAACTTTGGAGATAGAAAGCCTGGGAAGAAATCAGGGGACAGAGATGCAAATATCAACAACAGAATACAAGAGATAGAAGAAAGAATCTCAGATGCTGAAGATTCCATAGAAACCATGGACTCAACAGTTAAAGAAAATGCAAAATGCAAAAAGCTTGTAACCCAAAATATCCAGGAAATCCAGGACACAATGAGAAGACCAAACCTAAGGATTATAGGCATAGATGAGAGTGAAGATTTACAACTTAAAGGGCCAGCAAACATCTTCAATAAAATTATGGAAGAAAACCTAACCTAAAGAGAGAGATGCCCATGAATATACAAGAAGCCTACAGAACTCCAAACAGACTGGACCAGAACAGAAATACTTCCCGTCACATAATAATCAAAACACCAAATGTTCTAAACAAAGAAAGAATACTAAAGGCAGTAAGAGAAAAAGGCCAAGTAACATATAAAGGAAGACCTATCAGAATCACAGCAGACTTTTCACCTGAGACTATGAAGGCTAGAAGGTCCTGGGCAGATCTCATGCAGACTCTAAGAGAACACAAATGCCAACCAAAACTACTATATCCAGCAAAACTCTCAATCACCATAGATGGAGAAACTAAGATATTTCATGACAAAACCAAGTTTACCCAATATCTATCCACAAACCCAGCCCTAAAAAGGATAATAGGAGGACAACACCAATACAAGGAGGGAAACTTCACCCTGGAAAAAGCAAGATAGTAACCTTTCATCAAACCCAAAAGAAGTTAAGCATTCAAATTGAAAAAAATAACGTCAAAAATGATAGGAAGTAACAATCACTATTCCTTAATATCTCTTAACATCAATGGACTTAATGCCCCAATAAAAAGACACAGACTAACTGAATGGATACGTAAACAGGACCCTACATTTTGCTGCTTACAGGAAACACACCTCAGGTTCAAAGACAAACACTACCTTAGAGTAAAAGGCTGAAAGACAATTTTACAAGCAAATGGTCTCAGGAAACAAGCTGGAGTAGCCATTTTAATATCAGATAAAATTGACTTTCAACCCAAAGTCATCAAAAGAGACCCTGAGAGACACTTCTTGCTGGTCAAAGGAAAAATACAAAAAGAAGAACTGTCAATCCTGAACATCTATGCCCCAAATGCAAGGGCACCCTCTTTCGTAAAAGAAACTTTATTAAAACTAAAAGCACACATTGCACCTAACACAATAATTGTGGGTGACTTCAACACTGCACTATCCTCAATGGACCGATCAGGAAAACAGAAACTATACAGGGACACAATGAAACTAACTGAAGCTTTGGACCAATTAGATTTAACAGATATATATAGAACATTCTATCCTAAAACAAAAGAATATACCTTTTTCTCAGCACCTCATGGTACCTTCTCCAAAATCGACCATATAATTGGTCACAAGACAGACCTCAACAAATATAAGAAGATAGAACTAATCCCATGAATCCTATCTGATCACTATGGAGTAAAAGTGGTCTTCAATAGCAACAGAAACAACAGAAAACCCACATACACATGGAAACTGAACAATACTCTACTCAATGATACCTTGGTCAAGGAAGAAATAAAGAAAGAAATTAAAGACTTTTTAAAACACAATGAAAATGAAAACACAACATACCCAAATCTATGGGACATAATGAAAGCAGTGCTAAGAGGAAAACTCATAGCCCCGAGTGCCTCCAAAAAGAAAATGGAGAGAGCATACATTACCAGCTTAATGACACACCTGAAAGCCCTAGAACAAAAAGAAGCTATTTCACCCAGGAGGAGTAGAAGGCAGGAAATCATCAAACTCAGGGCCGAAATCAATCAAGTAGAAACAAAGAGAACCATACAAAAAAATCAACAAAACGAGGAGCTGGTTCTTTGAGAAAATCAACAAGATAGATAAACCCTTAGCCAGACTGACCAAAGGGCACAGAGAAAGTATCCAAATTAACAAACTTAGAAATGAAAAGGGAGATATAACAACGGAAACTGAGGAAATCCAAAAAATCATCAGATCCTACTACAAGAGCCTGTACTCAACACAACTAGAGAATCTGGAGGAAATGGACAATTTCCTTGACAGATACCAAATACCAAAATTAAATCAGGACCAACTAGACCATCTAAACAGTCCCATAATGCCTAAAGAAATAGAAGGAATCACAGAAAGTCTTGCAACCAAAAAAAGCACAGGACCAGATGGCTTCAGTGCAGAATTCTACCAGACCTTCAAAGAAGAGTTAACACCAATAATCTTCAAACTATTCCACAAAATAGAAACAGAAGGAACACTACCCAATTCCTTCTACGAAGCCACAATTACGCTGATACCAAAACTACACAGAGATCCAACAAAGAAAGAGAACTTCAGACCAATTTCCCTTATGAACATCGATGCAAAAATACTCAATAAAATTCTTGCCAACCGAATCCAAGAACACATCAAAATGATCATCCACCATGATCAAGTAGGCTTTATCCCGGGAATGCAGGGTTGGTTCAATATACGGAAATCCATCAATCCAATCCACTACATAAACAAACTCAAAAAACAAAACCACATGGTCATTTCATTGGATGCTGAAAAAGCATTTGACAAAATTCAGCATCCTTTCATGCTTAAAGTCTTGGAGAGAACAGGAATTCAAGGCCCATACCTAAACATAGTAAAAGCAATATACAGCAAACCGGTAGCCAGCATCAAACTAAATGGAGAGAAACTTGAAGCAATCCCACTGAAATCAGGGACCAGACAAGGCTGCCCCCTTTCTCCTTATCTTTTCAATATTGTACTTGAGGTACTAGCTCTGGCAATTCGACAACATAAGGAGGTCAAAGGGATACAAATTGGAAAGGAAGAAGTCAAACTATCATTATTTGCAGATGACATGATCATCTACCTAAGTAACTCAAAGAACTCCACTAGAGAGCTCCTACAGCTGATAAACAACTTCAGCAAAGTGGCAGGTTATAAAATCAACTCAAGCAAATCAGTGGCCTTCCTATACTCAAAGGATAAGCAGGCTGAGAAAGAAATTAGGGAAATGACCCCCTTCACAATAGCCACAAACAGTATAAAGTATCTTGGGGTGACTCTTACCAAACATGTGAAAGATCTGTATGACAAGAACTTCAAGACTCTAAAGAAGGAAATGAAAGAAGACCTCAAAAAATGGGAAAACCTCCCATGCTCATGGATCGGTAGAATCAATATAGTTAAAATGGCCATTTTGCCTAAAGCACTATACAGATTCAATGCAATACCCATCAAAATCCCAACTCAATTCTTCACAGAGTTAGAAAGAGCAATTATCAAATTCATCTGGAACAACAAAAACCCAGGATAGCTAAAACTATTCTCAGCAACAAAAGAAAATCTGGGGGAATCAGTATCCCTGACCTCAAGCAATACTACAGAGCAATAGTGTTAAAAAACTGCATAGTATTGGTACAGTGACAGGCAGGAGGATCAATGGAACAGGATTGAAGATCCAGAAATGAACCCACACACCTATGGCCACTTGATCCTCGACAAAGAGGCTGAAAACATCCAATGGAAAAAAGATAGCCTTTTCAACAAATGGTGCTGGTTCAACTGGAGGTCAGCATGCAGAAGAATGGGAATTGATCCATCCTTGTCTCCTTGTACTAAGCTCAAATCCAAATGGATCAAGGACCTCCACATAAAGCCAGACACTCTGAAGCTATTAGAAAAGAAACTGGGGAAGACCTTTGAGGACATCGGTACAGGGAGAAAGTTTCTGAACAGAACACCAATAGCGTATGCTCTAAGAGCAAGAATTGACAAATGGGACCTCATAAAATTACAAAGTTTCTGTAAGGCAAAGGACACCATCAAGAGAACAAATCAGCAACCAACAAATTGGGAAAAGATCTTCACAAATCCTACATCAGATAGAGGGCTAATATCCAATATATATAAAGAACTCAAGAAGTTAGACTCCAGAAAACCAAACAACCCTATTAAAAAATGGGGTACAGAGTTAAACAAAGAATTCTCACCTGAAGAACTTTGGATGGCGGAGAAGCATCTTAAAAAATGCTCAACTTCATTAGTCATTAGGGAAATGCAAATCAAAACAACCCTAAGATTTCATCTTACACCAGTCAGAATGGCTAAGATTAAAAATTCAGGAGACAGCAGGTGTTGGAGAGGGTGTGGAGAAAGAGGAACTCTCCTCCACTGCTGGTGGGGTTGCAAATTGGTACAACCACTCTGGAAAGCAGTCTGGCGGTTCCTCCGAAAACTGGGCACCTCACTTCCAGAAGATCCTGCTATACCACTCCTGGGCATATACCCAGAAGACTCCCCACCATGTAATAAGGATACATGCTCTACTATGTTCATAGCAGCCCTATTTATAATTGCCAGATGCTGGAAAGAACCCAGGTATCCCTCAACAGAAGAGTGGATGCAAAAAATGTGGTATATCTACACAATGGAGTACTATTCAGCCATTAGAAACAATGAATTCATGAAATTCTTAGGCAAATGGATGGAGCTAGAGAATATCATACTAAGTGAGGTAACCCAGACTCAAAAGGTGAATCATGGTATGCACTCACTAATAAGTGGATATTAACCTAGAAAACTGGAATATCCAAAACATAATCCACACATCAAATGAGGTACAAGAAGAAAGGAGGAGTGGCCCCTGGTTCTGGAAAGACTCAGTGAAACAGTATTTGGCAAAACCAGAACGGGGAAGTGGGAAGGGGTAGGTGGGAGGACAGGGGAAGGAAGGGGGCTTACGGGACTTTCGGGGAGTCGGGGGGCTAGAAAAGGGAAATCATTTGAAATGTAAATAAATTATATCGAATAAAAAAATTTAAAAAAAAGTTTTTTTATGTGTTTGCTGACCCCTTACAATACATTCATGTTGAAGGATGTTTTCAAGTCTTTTGCTCAATTTTTATTGAACTCCTTTTTTGGTCTAATGGATTTCTAGAGTTTTCTAGTTTGTCATATTTTAAATTGAGCTTTGTAAATACTTGTAAGAACATTTGACCTGAATAAATGTATTTTGGTTCCCAATGTTTTACTTTTCCTTCACCCATACATATTGTTTCTTCCCTTCACCATATTCCAAAAAAAACCCCTATTTTTTGCTCACAAAACTGGCACAACTGACAGCTGAGTCACATAATTTCTGCCACTGATTTCTATAAAATCCCCAGTATTCCAGTCTAATATATGTGGAGTAGATTAAGCTCTTATACTGCTATCAGGCCTGCTGGTCAAAAACTGTTTGATTTGCAAAGCCTTTCCTGAGTAGATAGGTCAGTGTTTATTACTGAGGATTTGCCTCTTCTAAATCAAATCAAGCAGCCAACAAGTCTTTATTGAGTACTTTAAGTCATCTCTATAAGGCATTATATATTAAATTCCAGTTCACAAATCCAATTCAGTTTTTTTTAAGTTTTATTTGCTTTCTTTTTGAAAGCTTGTATTAAGCCCTTTCATCATTTTTAGCTTCTATATAACAAATGGGGAAATGAAATTATTTCCCAGAAACTTGACATCACCATAATTCCAATACAAGTAACAACAATAATAACACTAATAAAAGCATTAACTTTTCATAATAATTCATAGCATGTGCATACAATTCAATTATACTTAACGACTACTTCATAGGGCTATAAATTATCTTTGTGTTTCACTGATAAGAAAATGGTTTTTAAAAGTAAAGAAACATATCTAAGAAAAGGATAAGGCAAGATGTCACAAAAGACCCTCCAGACATTTATCATCTCCCTATGGATATACCATGTTTGACACATATTTATACACTGACTGTTGCAGTTTGAATAAGAATGGCTTCCATAGGCTCATATATTTGAATGCTTTGTCATCTATGAGAGACAGGCACTACTTGAGAAGAAATAGGAGGTGTGATCTTGTTAGAGTAGGTGTTGACTTGTTGAAGGAAGTGCCTCACTGGAGTGGGCTATGAGGTTTGAAAAACTGAAACCCGGCCCAACACTGCCACCCACTCTCTCTACTTCCTGCAGATCCAAATGTAGAACTCTCAACTCCTTCTCTAGCACCATGTCTGTCTGCCTATGTGCCACCATGCTTCCCACCATGATAATAATGTACTAAACTTCTGAAGTGTAAGCCAGCCCCAATTACATGCTTTCCTTTATAAGGGCTGTCATGTCATTGTGCAAGCAACAGAACCTTGGCTAAGACATCGTCCTACCTTGACAAGAGTTCAGGAAAACAGATAACAGAATATACTCCCAGATTTTAGCATAATAAAAGAAAAAAGATTAATGGAAGTGTTCTTCAATTCTAAGTAATGTGAAAAGAGATGACTCCCATTTGGAAGAGGGTAAAGAAATTCAGCCCAGCCCTTAGACTTGAAAGTTAGTACCCAGACTGCTGCGGTGAAATCAGATGCCAGAGAGAATTCCCTAATATGTATCCCTCTGACAATAAGTGCAGACTAAACTAGTAGAATTGAATATATAAAGCAGACAGATGATTGCCTCCACCTTCCTTCCTCCAGCTTCCGGAATCAGAGAGTGAAACAGAACACCACCCATTTGGTACTAGGCACAAAACAAACACAAGACTTTTTGTTTTGTTATGTTTTGTTTTGTTTTGTTCGAGACATGGTTTCTCTGTATAGCCCTGGCTGTCCTGGAACTCACTCTGTAGACCAGGCTGGCCTCAAACTCAGAAATCTGCCTGCCTCTGCCTCCCAAGTGCTGGGATTAAAGGCGTGTGCCACCACTGCCCAGCAACACAAGACTTTTTAAAGAGACACTATTACATCAGCTGTAACAAGACTCAGTATTGGACAGAAAATAGTGACCTTGTACATAAGCCAGTACTCATAGACTGAGCTTCCAGATCTGCTCTGGTACCATGTGAAGACCAATGCAGTGGTACAACAGGTATCATTACTCATCTTAAAATGAACCTAGGTTATGCCCTCTCTAGACTGCACAGGTCCCTGAAGCTGTGAGAATCAGGTGTAACCCAGCTTAGCATCAAATCAGCCTCAGTGGCCACAGGACTATCTCAATCATCAATTAAAAATCCCCAAAGCACAATTACTTTCAAATCAATGTTTACAAAACTAGCATGCTAGATCTGCCCTAGCACCAGGATGCCAATACGTTAATGATACAACCTATATCACCACTAACTGGGCTGTAGACCTGCATGTACTCATGAGACTCCAAAAGTCCTGTGATTGTTGACACTCAGATATGAACCAACTAAATCAGCCTTAGTAGTCAAGGGACTATCTTCAACATTTCCCCATCTTGAACAATATATGACAAAGCAAGATTCTATTCACTGTGATTAAAATTAGGGTTTTGGTAAAGATACCACAATAGATGGTAGAATACAGTATCGGATTAGTGAAATCTAACAGTCAGCATATGCTAATAGCTTCTATACCTCAGCCAGTACCTGAAGAAAGTTACCTCAAAAATAGCTGTAATGTCAGATGAACCTACCAAACTTTCTATCTTGGCCTCCATCACCTTGGGATAGGTGTATAAAGTTGAGATACAAGTTTACCTCAGCAGTAGGCAATGGACCCTGTCCTTACCACAAAGCTGGGTGAAACTTGACACCCTGGGAACATTTTGGTGTTAGCCACAGGCGTGGCATAAAAGCTTAGCGCTGTGTAGTGGTTTGAGTGAAAAATGTCCTTCATATGTACATGTACTGATTGGGAAGATTATGGAGACTTTAGGAGATGTGGCCTTTTTAGATAAAATATATCACTGGGTACAGGATTTGGTGATTTATAGCCTCAGATTACTTCCTGTTCTCTCTCAGCTTCCTATAGATGGACAAAAATGTGACCTGCCTGCTTTCAGCTCCTGCCTTCTGCCATGCCTTCCCCATTATGAGGGAATCATAAACCAAAGTAAACTCCTCCTTAAGTTGCTTTTGCCATGGTATTTTATCACAGCAACAGAAAACTAATTAATATAAGCTGGTCTACCAGAGGAATTTTACCCCAGAGGCAGGAAGACAATGGAATTGTGTGAAATGAAAACTCTGCACAGCAAGGGAACCTGTCATTAGAGTGAAGGAATGGCCTATACAGTGGGATAAAATCTTTTCTTGAGGCAGAGAGTTAATAGAAGATAAAGAACTGTACAAATTAAGCACTCAAAAGCCCAAACTGAAACCCAGCAACTAGGCTAATAAAGTGACCAGCAGTTACCAAAAGAAAGAAAAAGAATCAGCAGGTATTTTAAAGTGTTTAGTATACTTAGCCATAAAGGACACACAAATTAAAACTAATTAAGAGATTCCATATCATCCTGGTCAGAATATAGCTACTTTCAAGAAAAGGAAAGACAGCAAATGCTGGTGAGGTTGTAGGGCTAGAGGAAACTTATTTACTGCAGGCAGGAGTGTCAACTTGCATAGCTACCAGATATCCATATGGACATTTCACAAAACAACTAAAAATATAGCTACCAAAATATACCACTCCTAGATACACACACAAATGACCTTAAGTCCTACCTTAAAGATACTTGCACATCCATGTTTACTACCACATTCCTCATAATAGCAAAAAATAGAACCAGCTCAAATGTGCATCAACAGAAGAATGAATAAAGAAAATGTGGCACATCTACACAATGAAATTTTATTCAGCTGTGAAGAAAATGAAATTATGGCATTTAGAGGAAATTGATGGAGGTTAAAATTATACACTCAAAAAGTCACAGAATCAAAAAGACAAATATCACATATTCTGTATGTATCTCTCCTTGCCTTGCCTCGCCTCACCCCCCTCTCTCTCCCTCTCTCTCTTGTGAGTATGTGTGTGTATGTGTGTGTGTGTGTGTGTGTGTGTGTGTGAGAGAGAGAGAGAGAGAGAGAGAGACAGAGAGAGAGAGAGAGAGAGAGAGAGAGAGAGAGAGAGAGCTTCATGCTCATTTATGCATCTAGATCATGGAACTAGAATGAGGATTAAGAAGAAGGAAAAAGATACCTATGATATGGGCTGCGGTGATGGCTAGGCCATTAAAGGCTAGGCTAACAACCCAAAAGATAAGAATACCTATGATACGGAAACAGACAAGTCCCAGGGAGGGAAGGAACCAATGGGAGATCAGGGAAAGAGGAAAGGGAAAATTAGGTACTGAATCAAAACTTAAAGTATGTGTTTATATTTTAGTTGTGAACCTAGCCTTTAATATCTGTGCCATCTCTCCAGCACAAAGTATGTATTTATAAAAACTCCATGATGAAATCTATTTTTGCACTAATTTCAAAGAAAATTAAATAATAAAGTACCTATCCTTGGAGTTTTGATTTTAAATTATCTTCTGTTCATATTTCCCCTCCCCCAAGTCCTCCTAGAGCCTATTGGCCTCCCTCCCTACCCATCTCTCTCATTCTCTGTCTATTTCTGCCTTTCCTCTTTGGTTTTGGTGAAAACCAAAACAAACAAACAAACAAACAAACAAACAAGGCCAAAATGAAACAAGACAACAAGACACATACACAAACCACCACCACCACCACCCCTACCACCACCACCAACAACAACACATGGACTTATTTTTGTGTTGGCCAACTACTCCTGGGCATGGGACCTATTCTGAAGGGTGGTTGATCTACCAATGGCATTCCATTGGAGAAAACTGATTTTCCCTTGACCAGTGGGTATCAGTTGAAAATAGATTTTTGATTAGGAGTAGGACCCCATGTCCACTTTCCCATTTCAGAGCTAAGATACCATCTGTCTTGAATCTGTGCAGACGCTGTGTTTGACGCTGCATTTTCCATGAGTTTATATGTGCACATATCTTAGTTGTATCTAGAAGACATTGTTTCCTTGGTGTCATCCATCAGCTGTGCCTCTTATAATCTTTCCACCTCATCTTTTGCATAGATACCTGAGCTATGAGGGGAGAGGATTGATGAAGAAATCCAATTTAAGACTGACTATGAGGTTTCATTCTTTTTTCTTCCTGTATTCTTTTTAAATTAATTTAGTTATTTATTTACTTTACATCCTAATTACAGCTTACCCTCCCTCTGTTCCTCCCAGTATCTCCTTCTCACATCTTCTCCCTAAACACACACACACACACACACACACCCTTTCTCCTCAGAGGAGGGCTCCCATAGATATCAATCTGCATTAGGATGTCAAGTTTCAGTAGGACTAGGCACATCTTCTACTGAGGCTAAACTAGGCATCCCAACTAGGGGAAAGGGTTCCAAAGGCAGGCAATGTAGTCAGAGACAGCCCCTGTTCTTGCTTTAGGAATCCCACATGAAGACCCAGCGGCTCAACTGTTATGTATGTGCAGAGGGCCTGAGTCCATTCTCTCTAATTGGCAGTTCAGTCTCTATGAGCCCCTAGGGCCCAGATTAGTTGATTCTGTAGATTTTCTTGTATTCTTGTACACTCTGGCTTCTTCAATCTGTCTTCCCCTTTCCCATAGGATTCCCCAAGCTGCACCTAATGTTCTGCTGTAGGTGTCAGCATCAGTTTCAATCAGTTTCTGGGTGAAGCCTCTGTGATGACAGTTATGCTAGGCTACTGTCTGGTTGTCCCTGGTGCCTACAGGAATTCAGGAAAGCAGGCAGAGTTGTTGGCTAGAAAATAGAGCACAGGGACAAGGTGTTGTTGGGTATGCTTCAAGAGGACTTTGTATCTTCATTCTTAATAGATCATTTTTCCTCTCACATTTAATGGTAAAACAAATACATTTAATTATGCATAGCCTCTAATAGGTTTTATTATTCTTGATATGTCTTGTATTTCTCTTTTTTAAATGTATTGTTGCCTGTGTTATCCTTTACATTCTTGCTGAAAAATTTATATTTACATATTTTATTTTAAGATATAATTTAGATAAATACATACTTTTGCTCTTTGGGGTATATTTATTAATTTATAATATTTTTATAAAGTAGTAATTGAAGAAAAGCTACTAATAAATTCATGTAAGGATTTCCACACTCCTACCACTTCCCAAGTGTATTCTGTTTTTATATGCCTGGTTTCTACAATTTTTGACCCAACTGCTTATATTGTTTCTTTACATCATTGCAATCAGTTAAATTTACCTCCCAGCTAGAAACTCTCAAATGACACAAACAGATATCATTCTTTCTACAGCCTCCTGGCTCCTCACCCCTGCAGTTTTCTGGTCCTCAAAACCTCCAGGCCTTTCCTTCAATAACCTTGTGTTGATTTCATCTGCAGAAATGTTGCCATTAGCAATCGTTTTTCAACTTTCGTTAATTTATACCTGCTCATTATTCTCTACTTTGTGGGGAAGTGGCCCTGTTTTCCCAACAGGATTTGAATGGTTTATTGATTTCTTTTCTTTGGTCTTGTCCACCTTCACCCTTGAAAGGCAATGTCCACCTAAATTGTATCATTCAAAAACCCTTCAGCCTTTTACTCTATAATCTAAAGAGGGAAAACAAGGAAATCAATTTTCAACAACATCTTTTCTCATTCTCTGCCAGACCCAGAGGCATATTACCATGAAAACTGTGCTGTCTTTGTGAAAACAAAATGTATATTCCATCAATGGACACAAGGGAGAAGCTAATTAGCTTCCACCAGAAAACAACTATATTTAATCTTCTTGAATAAAATTATGTGAACTAAATTCAATGAGTTCTGATTTTCTCAGCAGCTTCCTTTGAAGTTTTTCATCTCATAAGAAGTTTTTTCTTGATAGTCTTTAATTGAAAAGGTTCCCAGTGTGAACAAGGATTGACTTAGGAGATAAAATCCTATCTTTCCAAACAGGAATGATAGGAAAAATATTTCATGTTAGTCAGGCATGGGAATGGACCAATCAGAATAGATGTTAGAAATAATGTGCCTAGTAAATTGAGTGGGCAGCAGCTATAAAGAAGGTGTACCTATGAGAAGCAAATGTCTTAAGGGATTAGACACATCCTGTTGCATCCAGCTCCCTTTCCTTTCTTCCAGTCCTATGCTTTTCCCCCCAATTAGCATTCTATTTTCAGTTCAAAATCTTCTAAGCCTGTGTAAAGAAAATGAACTAGAATTTAAAGGAAAGAAAGTGTAGAACTAGAAGAGAAAAAAATCAGACAAGTACTTACTTAAATAATCTTTTACAAGTGTATAATTATCATAAAAAGTTTACTCAGAGTTCATTATCTAGACACAGGAACAGCAAAATAAAATTCTAGGATCTGAGTTTTGTTGGACAGGACCATGATAAGTTTATTGAATGTGGTTTAACTAAAATCTCAGGTTTGTAAATCAACAAATTTCCTCTGTAATTAAAAGTAATGATGCAATTTCAGAATGGCAAATAAGGAAAAAAATCTTAAAATTGCAAATGAGATTGTTCTAATCATAATCTAATTACTAACCAGAGAAAATAATTCTCAAACCAATGAAAATAATTATTTTGGGTCTCTTTTTTTCATTAGCTTTTTTTAAATATTTTTATTTTCTATATTCTTTGTTTATATTCCAAATGATTTCCCCTTTCCCGGATCCCCACTCCCCATATGTCCCATAAACCTTCTTCTCTCCATCCCTTCTCCAATCACCTCCCTCCTTTTTCTCTGTCCTTATAGTCCCTTCCCATGCTAGATCAATCCTTTCCAGGATCAGGACCCTCTCCATACTTCTTCAGGGGAGTCATTTGTTATGCAATTTGTGCCTTGGGTATTCAGAGCTTCTGGGCTAATTAATATCCACTTATTGCATTCCATGTGTATTCTTTTGTGATTGGGTTACCTCACTTAGGATGATATTTTCCAGATCAAACCATTTGCCTAAAAATTTTGTGAATTCATTGTTTCTAATTGCTGAGTAGTATTCCATTGTGCAAATATACCACATTTTCTGTTTCCATTCCTCCTTTGAGGAGCATCTGGGTTCTTTCCAGCTTCTGGCTATTATAAATAAGGCTGCTATGAACATAATGGAGCATGTGTCTTTATTGCATGCCGGGGAATCCTTTGGGTATATGCCCAGGAGAGGTATAGCAGGGTCCTCTGGAAGTCTCATGTCCAGTTACTAAGGAACCTCCAGACTGATTTCCACAGTGGTTGTACCATCTTACAACCCCACCAGCAGTGGAGGAGTGTTCCTCTTTCTCCACATCCTCACCAACACCTGCTGTCTCCTGAGTTTTTGACCTTAGCCATTCTGACTGGTGTAAGGTGAAATCTCAGGGTTGTTTTGATCTGCATTTCCCTAATGACTAATGATGTTGAGCACTTCTTAAGGTGCCTCTCTGCCATCCGAATTTCTTCAGGTGAAAATTCTTTGTTAAGATCTGTACCCCATTTTTAATAGGGTTATTTGGTTCCCTAGGGTCTAACTTCTTGAGTTCTTTGTATATATTGGATATTAGCCCTCTATCAGATGTAGGGTTGTTGAATATCCTTTCCCAATTTGATGGTTGCCGTTTTGTCCTTTTAACAGTGTTTGGGTCTCTTTTAAACAAAATAGTTTGGAGCTGAGAGATAGCTTGGAGGATAAAAGTACTGGCCACTCTCTTTCAGGGGACTCGGGTTCAATTTCCAGCACTCACACAGTATAATTAAATGGTATTTCACAATCACACATAATCCAAGTCCCAGAAGATCCAACACATTATTCTGGCTTCCAAGGGCACCAGGTATGTATGTGATGCACAGATGACATTCAGACAAAATACCCATATCCAGGGGCTGGTCCTATACACATAAGCATATATATACATATATGTATATATGCATATATATATACATATATATATATATATATATTACTAATTTGACTTAGTGAATTATAAAAGGAAAATAGGACATGAAGTTGGGAGTGGGATTTGTTAAGGATAGTTGATTGGGAGTCAGTAAGGAGAGTAGAAGATAGGTATGATTAAAATACAATATATACAAGTATGAAATTTTCACAGAATAAAATATACAAATATATCTAAAGATTCAATGCAATCCTCATCAAAATTCCAACACAATTCTTTGAAGATCTTGAAAGAAAAATTCTCATCCTCTGTCTTAGTTAGAGTTTTACAACTGTGAACAGACACCATGGCCAAGGCAACTCTTATAAAGGACAGCATTTAACTGGGGCTGGCTTACAGGTTCATAATTTCAGTTCATTATCATCAAGGCAGGAGCATGGCAGCATCCAAGTAGGCATGGTGCAGGAGGATCCAAGAGAGTTCTACATCTTGATCTGAGGGCCAGTAGGAGAAGACTGTGTCTTCCAGGCAACGAGGAGGAGGGTCTCAAAGTCCAGTGCAACTGACACACTTCTTCCAACAAGGCCATACCTACTCTAACAATGCCACATCTCCTAATAGTACCACACCCTGGGTCAAGCATATTCACACCACCACAATATGGAAAACAATAAAACCTAGGATATCTAAAACAATCATGAAAAATAAAAGAACTTCTGGAGGTATCACCACCCCTGACTTCAAGCTGTACTACAGAGCAATAGTAATCAAAACTGTGTGATATTGGTATATAAACAGACAGTTTGATCAATAGAAGACAATCAAAGACCTAGAAATAATCACACACACCGACACTTGATTTTTTTTTTTTTTTGCAAAGAAGCAAAAACCATACAATGGAAAAAAAGAAAGTATCTTCAACAAATGGTGCGGATCTAACTAGATGTCTGCATGTAGAAGAATGCAAATAGATCAATATTTATCGCCCTACCCAAAATTCAAGTCCAAATGGATCAAAAACCTCAACATAAAATCAGATACTGTAAATCTAAATAGAAGACAAAGTCAGGAATAGCTTTGAACACATTGCCACAAGAGACAACTTCCTGAACATCACACAAATGACTCAGGCACTAAGGTCAACAATTAATAATTGGGATCTCATGAGACTTAAAAGCATATGTAAGTCAAAAGACACCCACCATCATTAGGACAAAACAATAGTTCACTGATTGGAAAAAGATCTTCAAGAACCCTACCTCTGACGGAGGGCTAATATTTCAAAATATATAAATAACTCAAGAAGTTAGATACCAACAAACCAAATAACCATATTAAAAAATGAGGTACAGAGCTAAACAGAAATTTCTTATCAGAGGAATCTCAAATGTCTGAGAAACACTTGATATGTTCAATGTTTTTAGTCATCAGGGAAATGCAAATCAAAACAACTCTGAGATTCTACCTTATACCCATCAGAATGGCTAAGATAAAACTCAAAGGACAGCACATATTGATGAGGTTGTAGAGCAACATTCCCATTGTTGATGGCAATGTAAACATGTACAGCCACTCTGGAAATCAACCTTTCAGTTTCTGAGAAAATTGAGAATATTTCTACCACAAGATGCTGCTATACCACTTTTGGGCATATACCCAAAAGGACATACCACAAGGACACGTGCTCAACTATGTTGATAGCAGTTGTACTCATAATAGCCAGAAACTGGAAATTGCCCAGATGTCCCTCAACTGAAGAATGGATAAAGAAAATGTGGTTTATTTACACAATGGAGTCCTGATCAGCTATTAAAGACAATGGCATGATGAAATCTGCTGGCAAATGGATAGAACTAGAAAATATTTTGTTGTGACACAATATTTCACTTGAAGGATATAGTTTATCTTGGTGGGCAAAGCATGTTGTAAATTGCAGCTTTAGCTGTAATAGCCAAATGATAGAACATCTGTCCATCTTGTACCTACAGATAATTGCTAGCCCTATTCTGGATACGTGAATGATCAATGCACAGGGAAGGGAAATTACATATTTCTTATGTGGCATTAAAATTATTTTTTTCTGGCACACCTTGTTCCGGCAACACAGAGCTTAGGTTCCAGTCCTGAGGCCTCCAGCGGGAGCCTTCAGATCTCTGCTTCGGGTTCCAGAAGAACCTGGGCAGCAAGGCCACTTCTCCAGGTCCTGCAAGAGGCAAGAGGGGTTTCTGGGAAGCTGGCTGGGAGGAGTCAGTGTGCTCTGGGGAGTCCAGCAGGCCCCTACAGGAGCCTTTAGGTGTCTGCTTCGGGATCTGAACAGCCTGGGCCACAGCACCCTGTCTCCAGGCAGTGCAGGAGGTCAGCTGTGCACCAGAGGCCACCTGGGAAGAGGCAGCTTGCACTGGTGAGTCCAGCATTGACCAGACCAACTAACACCAGTGAGAACTAGATGGCAAAAGGCAAACGCAGGAACATCACTAACAGAAATCAAGGAATATGGCAGCATATGAACCCAATTCTCCTTTAGCAGCATGTCCTGGATACCCCATCACACCAATAAAACAAGATTTGGATTTAAAATCACTGGTCATGATGCTGGTACAAGAACACATGAAGGACATACTTAAAGAAATTCAGGAGAAAATGGATCAAAAGTTAGAAGCCCTTACAAGAGAAACACAAAAATCATTGAAAGAAATTCAGGAGAATACAAAAGCCAATAAGGAGGAAACGCAAAAATCACTTAAAGAAATACAGGAGAACTTTGGTCAACAGGCTGAGGTCATTAAAGAGGAAACACAAAAATCTCTTAAAGAATTACAGGAAAGCACAAACAAGCAAGAGAAGGAGCTAAGCAAAACCATCCAGGATCTAAAATCAGAAGTAGAAACAACTAAGAAAACTCAAAGGGAGACAACTTTGGAGATAGAAAACCTTGGGAAGAAATCAGGGGACATAGATGCAAATATCAACAACAGAATACAAGAGATAGAAGAAAAAATCTCAGATGCTGAAGATACCATAGAAACTGTGGACTAAACAGTTAAAGAAAATGCAAAAAGCTTGTAACCCAAAATATCCAGGAAATCCAGGACACAATGAGAAGACCAAACCTAAGGATTACAGGCATAGATGAGAGTGAAGATTTACAACTTAAAGGGCCAGCAAATATCTTCAATAAAATTATGGAAGAAAACTTCCCTAACCTAAAGAGAGAGATGCCCATGAATATACAAGCAGCCTACAGAACTCCAAACAGACTGGACCAGAACAGAAATACCTCCTGTCACATAATAATCAAAACCCCAAATGTACTAAACAAAGAAAGAATATTAAAGGCAGTAAGAGAAAAAGGCCAAGTAACATATAAAGGAATACCTATCAGAATCACAGCAGAGTTTTCACCGGAGACTATGAAAGCTAGAAGATCCTGGGCAGATCTCATGCAGACTCTAAGAGAACACAAATGCCAGCCAAAACTACTATACCCAGCAAAACTCTCAATCACCATAGATGGAGAAACTAAGATATTCCATGACAAAACCAAGTTTCCCCAATATCTATCCACAAACCCAGCCTTACAAAGGATGATAGGAGGAAAACACCAATACAAGGAGGGAAACTTCACCCTGGAAAAAGCAAGATGACAAACTTCCATCATCAAACCTGCCGGGAGCCATCTTCAGAATTCAGTGCCAAGAACTCTCCATACCAGGAGCCATCCCCACCTGGCTCTCAATGCCAGGAGACTTCGATACCAGGAGTCATTCTCACTTAGATCTCCATGCCAAGAACTGTTCCTACATAAATCTCAAAACCCCCTCCTTTTGACGTTCATCTGTAGATAGGTTACTGTAGCGACCCCTTTCCACTTCACCGACTCATGACCCCCCTTTTATCATGCCAACATTCCAACAGCAATAACTAGCTTTACCAGAAATTATGAGAAACTGTTTCTTAGAAATGATGCCAACCCCCTGAGATTGTTCCCCCCTTTACCCCTCCCAAACCTTGTATGCTTCCCTTTATATTGACTTGTCTGGAAATTAAAGTTGGACAGCTTGATCAGAACTAGACAGGCTGTCCGGCCTCTCTCTCTTGTGTCTTGTCGCCCCATCGCCTTTCCTCTAGGTGGCTTAAAGGAACCCTGTTGACTGTCCTGCGGGTCGGGACACTTTGGCGCCCAACAGTGTGGTACCTGTGGAGCGATCTAGAGAAAGGAGGTCGTGGATCAAGGAGGAGGGCCCTCCGCATTCGGCTCCCCGAGAGGAGCAGCTCCCTGAGAGAACTGGATTTGGTCGAAGCACGGTTGACCCGCCGGCGCACTTGGCCAGGGGAAAATCTCCACGACAACTTCGTCTCTTGGAAGGTGAGACCCCATGGGGCAAGCTTTAACTTAACAATCCCTGCTCATTTCAGGGATTCAGGAATCTCGCAAGACACGGGGCTGGGTTAAGAAAAGGAGATCGGACAAATTGTCCCTGGTTCCCAGAGAAAGGAACCATAGGTAAGAAAACATGGGCTAGAGTACGAGATTACTATGCAACTTTTGGTCAAGAAAAGGAAAAAAAAAGTTCCGGTTACTGCCTTTAACTACTGGTCTCTGATTAATGACATTATTCAGAATTCTTCCTGCTTCCAGGATCTACTTCTCTGAAAAAGCGCTCGTCCGGACACTGTCTCTGTGCTCTCTTATCCCTCCCGCCTCTGATAAATATGGAGGAGGGACATTTAAAACGGTTTCTGTCTATGTCTGCTCTTTTCCCTAATTTCTCAAAAAGACCAAAGTCTATCCTTCTCTACAAACTCTGAAATCTAGTCATAGTCCAGGTGCTGACACTCTATCTCCCGGGGAGGAAGACAACTTAGAAGAGAAGCTGCCAGCAGGAGAGCCACTGAAAAAATTTCTTCTCTCCACCAAGTGATAGCCACAGGGGCAAGTAGTCCTCTTAAAGGAGCTACAAGACTCAGAGGGACAAACCTAACTTCAAGACTTATTTCAAAGACAAATAGCTAGAAAAAGCCAGAGCCAAAACAAGCCCCTTGACTTTAAAATTTTAGAAAAATTAAGGTCCGCAGTCACAGCCTATGGGCGGACTGCTCCCTTCACTTTGGCACGGAGGACTGGCTCACACCTGAGGAATTTATCCAGCTTGCCCAAGCTGAGTTCTCTGGGGGAAAATTTATTCTTTGGAAGTCAGAAGCAGCTAAGACGGCCAGAGAAATCGAAAGTAAAAACTACTCACAGGACAGAATGTAAGTCCTAGACTGTAAAGAAATTCCTGGGGTCTCTTCCCCTTCTACCTCTCTCCACATGGTCATGGCCAGTCTGTACTTATCTACACACTCTCTCTGCCTCTCTCTGTCTCCACTACCCCATTAACTCTCATCCTCCATCCTCCTCCATCCTGAATAAACTTTATTCTATACCATGTCTGTGTGTTTGCCTAGGCACCGCCCTTCTCTACCCTGAGGTATATCACATTCTCTAAACCTCTTTCTCTTTTTATGAACCCAATAGGGGTTAAAAAAGCAGGGCACTATGGAGTAACTATCAGTGGATGCCACTGTGTCTCCCCCCCTGCCCCGCCCTTCTCTGGCAGAATTCCCAGAAGAAAAAGAAGATAAGGAGTTAACTCCTAAACAAGAGAAAAAGCAGGTTTTAGAAAAGCAGTTTTTCCATGTGCAGGATGTGGTATCAAAAAAAAATTGGTTAAAAACTATTTCAAAACTCTCCTGAAAAAAAAATGGGAGACGTCCTATTTCTTCTCTGAATCCTACTAGAGATATCCTTAGTTCTGGTTAAGATATTTGGATCTCTTTGGGACATCAAGTTCCATCTCTGTCTGTTGTCTGTCTTTGGTGCACCAAAACCTGTCCATATGTGTGTCAATTTGTTTGTCTATTGTCTTGATTGGCTGCATGATTGTTATGTTTATGTTACATGTTGAAAAGAAAAAAAATGGTAAAAAAAAAAAAAATACGTTATCTACTGGTAGTCCTGCCAGTCTGCAATTTACACAGAGGAAGATGATTAAAGGTGCCTCACATTCACGAGTTAAACACAGCTGGAGAAAAAGCTACTTCTTAAGGGGCCAGCAGCCTCAACCTCAATGGTTAATTCTCCTAGAAAAATTTCTACCATGGTGATGACTGGGTTCAAAGTGCTTTATTCCCCTGAAATTACACCTGAAAAAAAAATGTTTGGTTTAAATTAATGAGATTTGTGTAATTGCTTCATCTTTATTTCTAATTGGTCTTAAAGGTATAAATGTTTTACATGCCTTGACTATAGAGTATTGGCTCATAAGTTATTGGACATGATTTAAAAAATAATGATGGTAACAAAAGGTAAGTTTAAAACTGATAATTTAGGGTTAAAGCTATCTTAAGCAACACGTGGCATGACACAATCCAAGAACAACAGGTCTCTAAGATATTTCTAAATCGACATAATGTTTTATGTGATTCTTATCCTAGAACTCAGACTTATAAAAAATAAGATTTAAAATAATGTCTCTTCAATAAGTTACACTGTCATACACTCAAACACACAAGCTGATAGACAAACTTTGCAATATGAAAGTAATGTGTTTGCCATTATTTTTAAGGAGAAAAGATTGCTTAAAACTGGGTTTTGCTTTCAAAAAATTGTAGTTATGCTTTGATATTACAGGTTCTTTTGTTATTTGACCTTCATACAATGGGCTACTCTTTGCAAGACTGATGGGTGTAGGTCTAGCCTTATCTTGCAGGCCTCACCTAGAGAGTTCTGGCCAAAAGAACATTTTTAACAGATTCATATAGCTGTGGTTCAAAATAAAGTTCAAACTTATATCTGTGAAAGGTTAAACATAAGCTAACTTAAAAAAAAAAAACAGTAAAAAATATTTCATTAGAAAGTTCTTCCTCAAGAAATGGCTTGCTCTTAACAATGGGCTTTTGAATTTTTTAAGTAAATAATTTAAAAAATGTTAAGATAAATTATTTGGCTAAGACACTGCTTTAAGTTTACGATAAGAGGATTTAAGCCTCTGATGTTCTCAAGGTAAATGCAAAATAAATATTGAGAGACATAACTTGGAGAAAGCTACCATAAGTATTTGTTAACAGTTTATATGTTTACTTCCATTCCTTGACAAAGAGAACATTAATGTAAATCTCTCCAAATAAGGTTTTGACATCCTCCAATGAAGATTTGGTGTAATAATAAAGTGTTGCAAAATAAAATCATAGAAATATTTTTACAAAGAATGTTTTAAGAGCATGATAAAATGTTTGTTCCTTATTTTAAACAGCAATCAAATTAATTATTAGTGATAGTCAATGTATTACATGGCAAGCCTTTTTTGACAAAATTAATAATTGTTATTCAAAAGATAAATTGTTAAAAAATTTGCCTCCATACATAATTTTATATTTTTATAGATTTATACATGCATCCTATAAAAATGCATCTACTGTGGGAGTAAAGCTCATATAATTAAATCACATGTTTATTCTTTTGAGTGTCCCCTTGCTTCAGCACAGATAATTGAATTAGGTGCTGTAGCTCCTCTTTTTAAAATGTTAAAAGTCAAACTTTTAATTTTTATATTAATAATATATATATATATGTGTATATATATATATATATATCATGCCTTACAATTGCTTGAAATTGTTTCCTTTTTAATGCTACCAACTCTTAACCTTTACAATTATCTATACAAATACAATTCAAAAGAATTAATTAAAAATATGCGTATGATTATTAACAGCTTCTCAAGCTTTCTAGTTATAAATGTTTTAACAAAAGAAACAACAACAACAAATAAAATTAATCATCACATATGTTACTTTTCTATATTGGATGTTCCGAATCAGATTAAGACAAATATTATAACTGACTATTATAGTCAATCATTTGAGATGTTTTAACAATTTGATGTTGGTCATATTACTGAGATTCCTCATAATTCTCAAAGACAAGATATTATGAAACAGGCCCATAGAACTTTAAAACAATATTTTTATAAACAAAAGAGGGGAAAAATCACATCTCTATATACCAGGGAACTCTCTGAGTGTAGAGAGAGGCATGTTTGTGTTTTTTCTGCAGGATGCCGAAGGAACTTGCTAGCTGCCAAAGTATGCTAATGCTGAGACAAAGAATGATGCTGATTATAATCATTGAAAATGGCCACAGTCCTCAACACCTTTGGATGCCTCTTGCTAGTGCTGACACCACGGACATCTACGGACTCAACATCCCTCTTTGCATGGCAAATTTATTTAGCTAAAAATTGGACAAATTATAAACAGATTAAAGGGGAGATATTGGCTACTGCTGATTGCCCCCCTTTAGGGTGTCAAAAGGCCATATATTTAAATTTTACAGATTTCAAGTGCAGACCAAATAGAACGTGGCCTGCCATTTATTTTAAGACATCTTCAAGATTTACTTTGGTTGTTTGGGGCCTTTGGGAGAGCCTCTGGACTTCTCCTGTGGGATTATATCTAAGTAAAACACAATGTTACACCCTCAGCTAGTTTTCTAACAGATGATGAGTCCACAAGGCCTCTAATCCTCCTACAAGGGGATGGTGCACACTTTTACAAATTAAGTTTACCACCTATGCAAAATCTCCCAATCCACATTGGCAGATAGGCTATGAATGGGATCTTCGCCTCTATGTACTTGGCTTTGATGCAGGTATTATTTTCTCTATTAAGCTCCTTAAAGAGCCTTTATATCCTGCTCAGCCAGTCCCAATGGGACCTAATTCTGTGTTGATACCTCATCCTGTTCCTCCTAAAGGAATTGATCAGGACACCACCCGTACTCCTTCTATTAAAGACACTTCCCTACCTTCTGTATTTCCCCTCCAGCCACCAGCTAAGCCATCAGCTACTACACTGCCTGTACAGCCAGCTCCCACTAAAAATCTTGTACTTTCTTTAGTTAATCAGACTTTTCTCACCTTAAATGAAACCTCCCCTGAACTTGTTGAAGATTGTTGGCTGTGCTACCATTCCCAACCACCTTTTTATGAAGGAATTGCTGTTCTTGGTAATCCCCCCCATGCTAACAATCCATGGCACTGCTGTTGGCAAAAGGGTGCTTGGCCAGGTCTTTCATTAACCCAGATATCTGGCCTGGGACGTTGTGTGATCCCTAGTGGAACAAATGTCCCCTCACTTTATGCTCACTTGTGCAATAAAACCTATTTTCCCCCTCCTGGCAATTATTTTATTCTCCCCCCAGAGGGAACTTGGTGGGTGTGCCTTGATGGCCTTACACCTTGCCTCTCTGCCTCAGTTTTTCAAAATCGAAAGAATGGGGAGAACCCTGAGTTTTACATTCTTATTAAGATGTTCCCTCGTTTAGTTTATTATCACTCTGAAGAATTTTATTCACTTGTGGGATCGATCCACATCTACTGGAGGCTCCACTTCTTTGAGCCGCCCTCGCAGAGAACCTATCTCTGCTGTTACTCTCTCTGTCCTACTTGGCCTTGGAGCTGTAGGAGCAGGGACAGGTATTTCTTCCCTTGTTCTTTCCAACTCTAGGTACACGGAGCTAAGTGCTACCATCGATCAAGACGTCCAACGCCTTCAGCAGGGGATAATTGATCTCTCTGACTCCGTTGACTCCCTAGCTGAGATTGTCCTCCAAAATAGGCGAGGACTTGATCTCCAGTTCCTCCAACAAGGTGGACTTTGTGCAGCTTTAAAAGAAGAGTGCTGTTTTTATGTTAGTAAGACAGGAGTTGTAAAAGACAGCATGAAAATAATCAGACAAGGCCTAGAAAAACGTAAGAGAGAAAGAGAACAGAAAGAAAGTTGGTATGAAAATTGGTTTTCCACCTCTACACTCACTACACTTTTACCCAGTGTCCTAGGACCCTTTGTAGGTCTGTTATTGTTATTTTCTTTTGGACCATGGGCTTTTAAACGCCTCACAGCCCTAATTAAGAAGCAGATAGATGACTTGGCAGCCAAGCCTATTCAGGTACATTACCATCGTTTGGCTATGGAGGACTGAGAGATGGCTACCTAAACCCCCAGGGCAAAACAGCCCAAACAGCACACTTTAGTGCCTTAACAGAAAGAGCATCCTTGTCACAGCCATTCCAGCCGGGACTCCAGAAGGAGCCCCACAAGCTCAAGGCATCAATAACAATTAAACTTGCTGGGCAGTTAGCCAATGACGGGCAACTTCCCAGGGCCACTCCCACCTAAGACAGGTATCTCTGGAGGCTGGCAGGGATGACCAAACGGGAACGGGATGTTGGATGACCGGGTCGATTCCTAAGACAGGCGCTGTCCCATTATTTTGATGCCTTATCTGCTTGCCATCAATGGCTGTCTGACCTCTGCTCTCTATACAGAGAAGGGGGAATTGCCGGGAGCCATCTTCAGAATTCAGTGCCAAGAACTCTCCATACCAGGAGCCATCCCCACCTGGCTCTCAATGCCAGGAGACTTCGATACCAGGAGTCATTCTCACTTAGATCTCCATGCCAAGAACTGTTCCTACATAAATCTCAAAACCCCCTCCTTTTGACGTTCATCTGTAGATAGGTTACTGTAGCGACCCCTTTCCACTTCACCGACTCATGACCCCCCTTTTATCATGCCAACATTCCAACAGCAATAACTAGCTTTACCAGAAATTATGAGAAACTGTTTCTTAGAAATGATGCCAACCCCCTGAGATTGTTCCCCCCTTTACCCCTCCCAAACCTTGTATGCTTCCCTTTATATTGACTTGTCTGGAAATTAAAGTTGGACAGCTTGATCAGAACTAGACAGGCTGTCCGGCTTCTCTCTCTTGTGTCTTGTCGCCCCATCGCCTTTCCTCTAGGTGGCTTAAAGGAACCCTGTTGACTGTCCTGCGGGTCGGGACACAAACCCAAAAGAAGTTAACCAATTAAATTTTAAAAATAACATCAAAAATAACAGGAAGTAACAATCAATGTTCCTTAATATCTCTTAACAGCATCAATGGATTCAATGCCCCAATAAAAAGACATAGACTAACCAATTGGATACGTAAACAGGACCCTACATTTTGCTGCATGCAGGAAACACACTTCAGGGACAAAGAAAAACACTACCGTAGAGTAAAAGGCTGGAAGAGAATTTTACAAGCAAATGGTCTCAGGAAACAAGCTGGAGTAGCCATTCTAATATCAGATAAAATTGACTTTCAACCCAAAGTCATCAAAAGAGACTCTGAGTAACACTTCTTGCTGGTCAAAGGAAAAATACAAGAAGAACTCTCAATCCTGAACATCTATGCTCCAAATGCAAGGGCACCCTCATTCATAAAAGAAACTTTACTAAAGCTCAAAGCACACATTGCATCTAACACAATAATTGTGGGTGACTTCAACACTGAACTTTCCTCAATGGACCGATCAGGGAAAACAGAAACCGAAAAGGGACACAATGAAACTAATTGAAGCTTTGGACGAATTAGATTTAACAGATATATATATATATAGAACATTCTATCCTAAAGCAAAAGAATATACCTTTTTCTCAGCACCTCATGGTACCTTCTCCAAAATCGACCATATAATTGGTCACAAGACAGACCTCAACAAATATAAGAAGATCGAACTAATCCCATGCCTCCTATCAGATCACTATGGAGTAAAAGTAGTCTTCAATAGCAACAAAAACAACAGAAAACCCACATACACGTCGAAATTGAACAATATTCTACTCAATGATACCTTGGTCAAGGAAGAAATAAAGAAAGAAATTAAAGGTATTTTAGAACTTAATGAAAATGAAGACACAACATACCCAAATCTATGGGACACAATGAAAGCAGTGTTAAGAGGAAAACTCATAGCTCTGAGTGCCTCCAAAAAGAAAATGGAGAGAGCATACACTAAGAGCTTAATGACACACCTGAAAGCCCTGGAACAAAAAAAAGCTATTTCACCAGGAGGAGTAGAAGGCAGGAAATCATCAAACTCAAGGCTGAAATCAATAAAGAAGAAAGAAAGAGAACCATACAAAGAATCAACAAAACCAGGAGCTGGTTCTTTGAGAAAAGAAAGTCTGGGGGAATCAGTATCCCTGACCTCAAGCAATGCTACAGAGCAATAGTGTTAAAAACTGCATGGACTTGGTACAGTGACAGGCAGGAGGATCAATGGAACAGGGTTGAAGATCCAGAAATGAACCCACACACCTATGGCCACTTGATCCTCGACAAAGAGGCTGAAAACATCCAATGGAAAAAAGATAGCCTTTTCAACAAATGGTGCTGGTTCAACTGGAGGACAGCATGCAGAAGAATGCGAATTGATCCATCCTTGTCTCCTTGTACTAAGCTCAAATCCAAATGGATCAAGGACCTCCACATAAAGCCAGACACTCTGAAGCTAATAGAAAAGAAACTGGGGAAGACCCTTGAGGACATCGGTACAGGGAGAAAGTTTATGAACAGAACACCAATAGCATATGCTCTAAGATCAAGAATTGACAAATGGGACCTCATAAAATTACAAAGTTTCTGTAAGGCAAAGGACACGATCAAGAAGACAAATCGGCAACCAATAAATTGGGAAAAGATCTTCACCAATCCTACATCAGATAGAGGGCTAATATCCAATATATATAAAGAACTCAAGAAGTTAGACTTCAGAAAACCAAACAACCCTATTAAAAAATGGGGTACAGAGTTAAACAAAGAATTCTCACCTGAAGAACTTCGGATGGCGGAGAAGCATCTTAAAAAATGCTCAACTTCATTAGTCATTAGGGAAATGCAAATCAAAACAACCCTGAGATTTAACCTTACACCAGTCAGAATGGCTAAGATTAAAAATTCAGGAGACAGCAGGTGTTGGAGAGGGTGTGGAGAAAGAGGAACATTCCTCCACTGCTGGTGGGGTTGCAAATTGGTACAACCACTCTGGAAATCAGTCTGGCGGTTCCTCCGAAAACTGGGCACCTCACTTCCAGAAGATCCTGCTATACCACTCCTGGGCATATACCCAGAGGATTCCCCACCATGTAATAAGGATACATGCTCTACTATGTTCATAGCAGCCCTATTTATAATTGCCAGATGCTGGAAAGAACCCAGGTATCCCTCAACAGAAGAGTGGATGCAAAAAATGTGGTATATCTACACAATGGAGTACTATTCAGCCATTAGAAACAATGAATTCATGAAATTCTTAGGCAAATGGATGGAGCTAGAGAACATCATACTAAGTTAGGTAGCCCAGACTCAAAAGGTGAATCATGGTATGCACTCACTAATAAGTGGATATTAACCTAGAAAACTGGAATACCCAAAACATAACCCACACATCAAATGAGGTACAAGAAGAAAGGAGGAGTGGCCCCTTGTTCTGGAAAGACTCAGTGAAGCAGTATTCTGCAAAACCAGAACGGGGAAGTGGGAAGGGGTGGGTGGGAGGACAGGGGGAGAGAAAGGGGCTTATGGGACTTTCAGGGAGTGGGGGGCTAGAAAAGGGGAAATCACTTGAAATGTAAATAAAAAATTATATCGAATTAAAAAAAAAAGAAAGAAAATCAACAAGATAGATAAACCCTTAGCCAGACTAACCAAAGGGCACAGAGACAGTATCCAGATTATCAAACGTAGAAATGAAAAGGGAGATATAACAACAGAAACTGAGGAAATTCAAATAATCATTAGATCTTACTACAAAAGCCTATACTCAACACAACTGGAGAATCTGGAGGAAATGGACAGTTTCCTAGACAGATATCCAACACCAAAACTAAATCAGGATCAAATAGATCAACTAAACAGTCCCATAACACCTAAAGAAATAAAAAAGGTCATAGAAAGTCTCCCAACCAAAAAAAGCACGGGACCAGATGGCTTCAGTGCAGAATTCTATCAGACCTTCATAGAAGACCTAACACCAAAACTCTTCAAACTATTCCACAAAATAAAAACAGAAGGAACTCTACCCAACTCATTCTCTGAAGCCACAATTATGCTGATACCAAAACCAAACAAAGATCCAACAAAGAAAGAGAACT